>NC_084738.1:56880479-57032979 GCF_033978785.1 Entelurus aequoreus | reverse complement strand
ACAGTATTCTGGACATCTGTGTTGGTGAATCTTTTGCAATTTGTTTAATGGACAATGGAGACTGCAAATAAGAAAGTTGTAGGTGCGATCGGTGTATTAGCGGCGGACTACAGCAACACAATCAGGAGGTTGTGTTGTGTTTGAGCTGGATAGCAGACGCACTACCGTGAGTACAGCTTTGGCTTCCAAACATTTGATCGCTTGCCCGTACGTGCGTGTCGCTATGTGCATGTCACGTACGTAACTTTGGGGAAATATATGTTTCTTGCCGACTCTGATGGCGGCCGGGGTGTCGTCAAAAGCTACAACGCCCGCCGCCGCTCCGCAGCGTAGTTAGCTTCAATTGTTAAGCTTCGCCAAGCTGGAAATTATTAACCGTGTATTTACATGTTCATGGTTTAATAGTATTGTTGATCTTCTGTCTATCCTTCCAGTCAGGGATTTATTTATTTTGTTTCTATCTGCATTTTAGCCCCATGCTATCACGTTAGCTCCGTAGCTAAAGTGCGTCAACGATGTATTGTCTTGGAGATAAAAGTCACTGTGAATGTCCAGTTCGCGTTCTCGACTCTCATTTTCAAGAGGATATAGTATCCGAGGTGGTTTAAAATACAAATCCGTGATCCACAATAGAAAAAGGAGAAAGTGTGGAATCCAATGAGACCTTGTACCTAAGTTACGGTCAGAGCGAAAAAAGATACACCCTGCACTGCCTCTCTAGTCCTTCACTCTAACGTTCCTCATCCACGAATCTTTCATCCTCGCTCAAATTAATGGGGTAATCGTCGCTTTCTTGGTCCGAATCTCTCTCGCTCCATTGTAAACAATGGGGAATTGTGAGGAGTCCTTCCTCCTGTGACGTCACGCTACTTCCGGTACAGGCAAGGCTTTTTTTTATCAGCGACCAAAAGTTGCGAACTTTATCGTCGTTGTTCTCTACTAAATCCTTTCAGCAAAAATATGGCAATATCGCGAAATGATCAAGTATGACACATAGAATGGATCTGCTATCCCCGTTTAAATTTTTTAAAAAAATTTCAGTAGGCCTTTAAAGTGCATCAAAATTGCCAGCAATATATATTCTTTTAAATATTTTTTGTAAAAACATTTTTAGATTGACTTGATTCTGCAAGTTAAAATTTAATAAACTCAATAAAATAGAAAACATTTAACAATAAATGAAACACTTAATCTTACAAAACAAGAAGGAATACAACAATTAGTTCTGATGTTTTAATGAAAATGATGAAGTCAGGATGAATTAACACGAGCACGTTTTAGTGCATCCCCTCCCCCCAACCCCCCTTCATCTCTCCAATAATGACGTCACGTTATGTTTCATCATAAACTTCTTTTAAAAACACTTCTTTGTCATGTAAAACATCACATTTTGAATTACTCTTCATGTTTGCTAGCGAAATATTTGACTTTCATGCCCAAATAGTTGTTGACTTTACAACACTTTATTGATTTGGCCTGAGAAAAGGTGCAATGTTGCGCAATAAGCAAAACACCTTTGCGCGGCAAAACACTTTGTGTGTGAAGAGGAATACTTCAATACTTGAGGAATACTTCAATACTTGAGGAATACTTCAATACTTGAGGAATACTTGAGAGGAATATGTCAATACTTGAGGAATACTTGAGAGGAATATTTCAATACTTGAAGGAATACTTGAGAGGAATACTTCAATACCTGAGGAATACTGGAGAGGAATACTTCAATACTTGAAGGAATACTTGAGAGGAATACTTCAATACTTAAGGAATAATTGAGAGGAATACTTCAACACTTGAGGAATACTTGAGTGGAATACTTCAATAATTAAGGAATAATTGAGAGGAATACTTCAACACTTGAGAAATACTTCAATACTTAAGGAATACTTGAGAGGAATACTTCAATACTTGAGGAATACTCGAGAGGAATACTTCAATACTTGAGGAATACTTGAGAGGAATACTTCAATACTTAAGGAATAATTGAGAGGAATACTTCAACACTTGAGGAATACTTCAGATGAATACTTCAACACTTGGGGAATACTTCAGATGAATACTTCAACACTTGGGGAATACTTCAGATGAATATATCAACACTTGGGGAATACTTCAGATGAATACTTTAACACTTGAGGAATACTTGAGAGGAATACTTCAATACGTGAGAGGAATACTTCAATAATTGAGAAATACTTGAGAGGAATATTTCAATACTTAAGGAATACTTGAGAGGAATACTTCAACACTTAATAAATACTTGAGAGGAATACTTTAATACTTAATGAATACTTGAGAGGAATACTTCAATATTTGAGAGGAATACTTTAATACTTGAGTGTACTTTAACACTTAAAGAATTCTTGAGATGAATACTTCAATAATTGAGTGTACTTCAACACTTAAGGAATATTTAAGAGGAGTACTTAAATACTCGAGTGTACTTCAACACTTAAGGAATACTTAAGAGGAGTACTTAAATACTTGAGAGGAATACTTCAATACTTGAAGGAATACTTGAGAGGAATACTTCAAAACTTAAGGAATACTTGAGAGGAATACTTCAATACTTGAGGAATACTTGAGAGGAATACTTCAATACTTTAGGAATACTTGAGAGGAATACTTCAATACTTGAGGAATACTTGAGAGGAATACTTCAGTACTTGAGGAATACTTGAGAGGAATACTTCAATACTTGAGGAATACTTGAGAGGAATATTTCAATACTTGAGGAATACTTGAGAGGAATACTTCAATACTTGAGGAATACTTGAGAGGAATACTTCAATACTTGAGGAATACTTGAGAGGAATATTTCAATACTTGGAGGAATACTTGAGAGGAGTACTTCAAAACTTAAGGAATACTTGAGAGGAATACTTCAACACTTGGGGAATACTTCAGATGAATACTTTAACATTTGAGGAATACTTGAGAGGAATACTTCAGTACTTTAGGAATACTTGAGAGCAATACTTGAATATTTGAGGAAGACTTGAGAGGAATACGTCAATAATTAAGGAATACTTGAGATGAATACTTCAACACTTGAGGAATACTTGAGATGAATACTTCAACACTTAGGGAATACTTCAGATGAATAATTTAACACTTGAGGAATACTTGAGAGGAATAATTCAATACTTAAAGAATACTTGAGAGGAATACTTCAATAATTAAGGAATACTTGAGAGGAATACTTCAATACTTAAGGAATACTTGAGAGGAATACTTCAATTCTTAAGGAATACTTGAGAGGAATACTTCAATAATTGAGGAATACTTAAGAAGAATACTTCAACATTTGAGAGGAATACTTCAATACTTGAGAGGAATACTTCAATACGTGAGAGGAATACTTCAATAATTGAGAAATACTTGAGAGGAATATTTCAATACTTAAGGAATACTTGAGAGGATTACTTCAATACTTGAGGAATACTTGAGAGGAATACTTCAATACTTAAGGAATACTTGAGAGGAATACTTTAATATTAATGAATACTTGAGAGGAATACGTCAATACTTGAGGAATACTTGAAAGGATTACTTCAATACTTGAGAGGAATACTTCAATACTTGAGGAATACTTGAGAGGAATACTTCAACACTCAAGAAACACTTGAGAGGAATACTTTAATACTTAACGAATACTTGAGAGCAATACTTCAATATTTGAGAGGAATACTTTAATACTTCAATGTACTTCAACACTTAAAGAATACTGGAGATGAATACTTCAATACTTGAGTGTACTTAAACACTTAAGGAATACTTGAGAGGAATACTTCAATACTTGAGAGGAATACTTCAATACTTGAGTGGAATACCTCAAAACTTGAGAGGAATACTTCAATAATTGAGTGTACTTCAACACTTAAGGAATACTTAAGAGGAGTACTTAAATACTTGAGTGTACTTCAACACTTAAGGAATACTTGAGAGGAATACTTCAATACTTGAGTGGAATACTCCAATACTAGAGAGGAATACTTCAATAATTGAGTGTACTTCAACACTTAAGGAATACTTAAGAGGAGTACTTAAATACTTGAGTGTACTTCAACACTTAAGGAATACTTAAGAGGAGTACTTAAATACTTGAGATGAATACTTCAGTACTTGAGAAGAATACTTCAATACTTGTGTGTACTTCAACACTTAAGGAATACTTGAGAGGAATACTTCAATACTTGAGAGGAGTACTTCAACACTTAAGGAATACTTAAGAGGAGTACTTGAATACTTGAGAGTAATACTTGAAGTGATCATTAATTCTTTCACCTCCAAACAATTCAAGTTTTTGGGATTAAAGTCTTTCTTCATCTTCTTCTTCTTCTTCTGCAACCAACCAATAAAAAGGATGAGCTTCCCTAAATACTTCTCCTTCTTCCTCCCAAGATTACAAGTGTGTGCATGTGTGTGTGTGTGCATGTGTGTGTGTGTGTGTGTGTGTGTGTGTGTGTGTGTGTGTGTGTGTGTGTGTGTGTGTGTGTGTGTGTGTGTGTGCGTGCGTTAAAGAACATCCATCATCCTCCAGGCCGGTCTCAGGCGCCCTCTGCTGGCAGCCAGCCGTCATTACAACCCTCAGCGTCGCTCATGAGAACCTTTTTATTTATTGATTTACTTTACACTTTTATCCTTTTTCTTTCATTGTCAAATATAAACCAAAATAACTATTAGCTCTTGAGCTTCACGATCAATTGTATTATTCAAGATATTCTTTCATTTAAGTCTGTGGAATTTTATATTGTTGCTCGGAAAGTGGAATGTGGTGGACATCATGTTTTTTTTTTATTGTTTTTTTTTTAGACTTTTATGCTTTGGATACTTTTTAAGAATCATATATTTATTAAACATTTTAATGAAAAAACAACATACACAATTTTAGGTGTTTAATTTGGCCTTTAAATGAATTACACGCCTGCGTTACTGTGTGTGTGTATGCAGGGATAAAATGTAACATGCGAATGCATTAAGTTTTAAACCTTTACATTATATTGTATACAATTAAACAATATGTGTACAATTAATCAATATGTGTACAATTAAAAAATATGTGTACGATTAATCAATATGTGTACAATTAAATAATATGTGTACAATTAAACAATATGTATACAATTACACAATACGTGTACAATTAATCAATATGTATACGATTAAAAAATATGTGTACGATTAATCAATATGTGTACAATTTAACAATATGTGTACAATTAAACAATATGTGTACAATTAATCAACATGTGTACAATTAAATAATATGTGTATAATTAAACAATATGTGTACAATTACATGCAGCCTACACACTGTGTGCACAATTTTACCTTTACGTGAATTATGTGCACATTTAAACATGTGCGAATGCATTATTTTTACCTGCACGTACATTACGTGTACAATTAAACTTATACATGATTATCTGTACAATTAAACATGTGTATGCATTATTTGTACATTTAAACATGTATTAATGCATTATTTCTACATAAGTAGCCTATACACACACAATCTGTACACTCTTACCTATACATGAATTATGGGTACATTTAAACATATAATAATGCATTATTTCTACATTTCAACATGTATTAATGCATTATTTGTACATTTAAACATGCATTAATGCATTATTTCTACATTTAGATAAGTAGCCTATACACAATGTGTACAATTTTTTACCTACGTGAATTATGGGTACATTTAAACATGTGTTAATGCATTATTTCTACATTTAAACATGTGTTCATGCATTATTTCTACATTTAAACATATATTAATGCATAATTTCTACAGTTAAACATGTATTAATGCATTATTTCTACATATAAATAAGTAGCCTATACAAACAATGTGTACAATGTCACTTATACATGAATTATGGGTACATTTAAACATGTGTTAGTGCAATATTTTTACATTTAAACATATACTACTGCATTATTTCGAAATTTAAATATATATTAATGCATTATTTCTATATTTAAACATGTATTAATGCATTATTTCTACATATAAATAAGTAGCCTATACACACAATGTGTACAATTTCACCTATACATGAATTATGGGTACATTTAAACATGTGTTAATGCATTATTTCTACATTTAAACATGTGTTAATGCATTATTTCTACATTTAAACATGTGTTAATGCATTATTTCTACATTCAAACATGTGTTAATGCATTATTTCTACATTTAAACATGTAGCCTACCACATTGTATACATTTAAACCCATACATGCATTGTATGTACAATTAAACCTGTGTATTTTTTTTCTTCTTTTTAAAACATGCCAGAGTGAACAATAACCCATGAGAATTGACAAAAAAAGTCCAGAACTAATCAAGACACAAGGACACCGTAGAAGAACCCACGTGACCCAATCAATGGTTCACAGCAGCTTACACACACACACACACACACACACACACACACACACACACACACACACACACACACACACACACACACACACACACACACACACACACACACACACACACACACACACACAAGGTGTACAATATAACCTATATGCATATATACATTTAAACATATACACACACAGTGTGTGTACATACAAACCTACATGCATTACGTTGTAAACCAATTATGTGTACAAATAAACTTGTACATGAAAGGGACAAGCGGTAGAAATGGATGGATGGATGGATGCATTATCTGTACCAATATGCTTTATGTGTACAAATACATTTGTACATGCATTGTGTGTACAAATATGCATTATGTGTACAAATACTTGCATTAGGTGTACAAATGTGCATTGTGTACAAATAAACTTGCACATGCATTATGTGGTCAAGTATGCACTACGTGTACAAAAATGCATTATGTGTACAAATACATGCATTATGTGTACAAATATTATGTGCACAAATATGCATAACGTGTACAAATAAACTTGTACATGAATGATGTGTACAAATACATGCATTAGTTGTACAAATATGCATTATGTACAAATAAACATGTTCATGCATTATGTGTGTTATGTGAACACATACATGCATTAGGTGTACACACATGCATTATGTGTACACATTTCCATTATGTGCACAAATTATGTACAAATAAACATGTTCATGCATTATGTGTGTTATGTGAACACATACATGCATTAGGTGTACACACATGCATTATGTGTACACATTTCCATTATGTGCACAAATACGCATTATGTGTACAAATAAACTTTTACATAAATAATGTGTACAAATGCATGCATTAGGTGTACAAATATGCATTATGTACATATAAACGTGTACATGCATTATGTGTACAAAAATTTGCATCATGTGTACACATACACGCATTAGTGTGTACACATATGCACATATCCATTATGTGTACATATACATGCATTATGTGTACAAATACATGCATTATGTGTACAAATACATGCATTATGTGTACAAATACATGCATTATGTGTACAAATATGCATTATATGTACAAATACATGTATTATGTGTACAAAATAAATGCATTATGTGTACAAAATACATGCATTATGTGTACAAAATACATGCATTATGTGTACAAATATGTTTTATGTGTACAAATACATGCATTACGTGTACAAATATGCATTATGTGTACAAATACGCATTATATGTACAAATACATGCATTATGTGTACAAAATACATGCATTATGTGTACAACATACATGCATTATATGTACAAATATGCTGTATGTGTACAAATACATGCATTACGCGTACAAATATGCATTATGTGTACAAATCACCCTGCGCGTGCAGGTGACGGTGCGTTATGCATTATGTGTACAAATATGAATTATATGTACAAACACATGCATTATGTGTACAAAATACATGCTTTATGTGTACAAATTTACATTATGTGTACCAATGTATATTATGCATTATGTGTACAAATATGCATTACTACAAATAGATGCAGTATGTGTACAAATATGCTTTATGTGTACAAATACATGCATTACGTGTACAAATTTCCATTATGTGTCAATATACATTATGCATTATGTGTAAAAATATGCATTATATGTACAAATACATGCATTAGGTGTGCAACATACATGCATTATATGTACAAATATGCTGTATGTGTACAAATACATGCATTACGTGTACAAATATGCATTATGTGTACAAATCACCCCGCGCGTGCAGGTGACGGTGCGTTATGCATTATGTGTACAAATATGAATTATATGTACAAACACATGCATTATGTGTACAAATTTCGATTATGTGTACCAATGTATATTATGCATTATGTGTACAAATATGCATTATATGTACAAATGCATGCATTATGTGTACAAATACATGCATTATGTGTACAAATATGCTTTATGTGTACACATTTCCATTATGTGTACAAATATGCATTATGCATTATGTGTACAAATATGCATTATATGTACAAATACATGCATTATGTGTACAAAATACATGCATTATGTGTACAAATACATGCATTACGTGTACAAATATCCATGATGTGTAAAAAATATACCTTATGCATTATGTGTACAAATATGTATTATATGTACAAATACATGCATTATGTGTACAAATACATGCATTACGTGTACAAATTTCCATTATGTGTCAAATATATATTATGCATTATGTGTACAAATTTCCATTATGTGTACCAATGTATATTATGCATTATGTGTACAAATATGCATTATATGTACAAATGTATGCATTATATGTACAAATACATGCATTATGTGTACAAAAATGCTTTATGTGTACAAATTTCCATTATGTGTACAAATATGCAATATGCATTATGTGTACAAATATGCATTATATGTACAAATACAT
Source organism: Entelurus aequoreus (assembly GCF_033978785.1). Classification (NCBI taxonomy): domain Eukaryota; kingdom Metazoa; phylum Chordata; class Actinopteri; order Syngnathiformes; family Syngnathidae; genus Entelurus; species Entelurus aequoreus. The sequence goes on along the minus strand of NC_084738.1, from coordinate 57,024,117 downwards.
GCATTATGTGTACAAAATACATGCATTATGTGTACAAATATGCTGTATGTGTACAAAATACATGCATTATGTGTACAAATATGCTTTATATGTACAAATACATGCATTATGTGTACAAATATGCTTTATGTGCACAAATACATGCATTACGTGTACAAATATCCATTATGTGTAAAAATATACCTAATGCATTATGTGTACAAATATGTATTATATGTACAAATACATGCATTATATGTACAAATACATGCATTATGTGTACAATTATGCAATATGTGTACAAATATGCATTTTGTGTACAAATCACCCTGCGCGTGCAGGTGACGGTGCAAAGTGCAAAGCGTGACCGAGTCGGAGTGACGGCTCCCCGCATGCGTCACGCATGAGACCCTGCTCCCCATTATATACAAATATGCAGTATTTACAAACACGGTGTCAAACATGCCGACTCTTTGCACGTTTGCACCTGAAATCGAAGCAGCTGCGCGCGGGTCCACGAGGACCCTCCGGCCGCCCCCAGCGACTCCCAAAACGGGCATCGATCCCCGCACAACAACAACTCCCCACATATGAATCGAGAAATATTCCTCTAAAATTAGAACAATTCAGATTGTGAAATTCAAAAAAAAGAATCGCAGGTTGTCATGACGACCATCAATTGGAATGAGAAGCGGCGTTCTTATGATCTTTCGACGCGCCGCCGCCGTTAAAGCGTCAGCCGCCTTGACGCCGGTGAATGATCTCGAACATTGTCTACTCCCCAAAACCATAAAAGCAACTTTATGGACGTCACGTGACTTTTGTCTAAGTCATATAGAGGTTTACAATCTTTGCTACTTGTAACTTGGACTTAAAACCTCTCTCTCTCTCTCTCCCTCTCTCCCACTCGCTCTTTCTCTATTTCCACGCTTTTTTTGGACTTTATTCACCGAGTCTGACCATGACGTCATCTCGCATCTCTCAGGTAAGTTGCCTTTTTTCATTTTTTTTTTAAAAAAAAATTTTTAAATTTTTGGGCTCAGAGATAAAGCAGAGACACTTTTTTTTTTTAATTTATTTTTTTTTTTATTTCCACGAAGCGCTAAGAGTTTGACGACACGTCTACAAAGAGCCCATCCAAAGTTGACATCACCGCCTAAAAACATCCACACGCCCGGAGGGTCGTCCTCGAGTCACGTGACAGCATGAAAAACAACCGGAACAGACGCACTCCAAAAAAAAAAAAAAAAAAAAAAAAAAAAAAAAAAAAAATTACAAAAAAAATGTCCATAGGAGCTGACGCGCGCACACGCACCTAACTTTTACATTCCATTTTTTTTTTTTTTTTTTTTTTAACTTTTTTTTCACCTCCACGAGAGAAAAGAGCTGAAGTTGCCAGGGAATAATATTTACACGACACGTAAAGGAGCACAGAGACACAAGAACATGCTGCAAAGGTGCTAGAGCCATTATTATTATCATTATTATTATTATTATTATTATCCATATTATTACTGTAATTATCGGGGCTCAGTTGTGGAAGGCGCTGGCCCCGCTCACCAGGCTCATGCTCTTCAGCTTATTGTCCTTCTTCCACTTCATCCGGCGGTTCTGGAACCAGATCTTGATCTGTCTCTCGGAAAGACACAGGGCGTGCGCGATCTCTATCCGCCGCCGGCGGGTCAGGTAGCGGTTGAAGTGGAACTCCTTCTCCAGCTCCAGGGTCTGGTAGCGGTGTAGGCGGTCCGGGCGCGCTTGCCGTCCGGGCCGGTCATGTCTGGAGGAGGATGGGGAGGATGATGAGGGGTTAGTTGGGGAGGTTGGATGTGGGTGGGTGTGGGGGTGGGTGGGTGAGAGTGTGCGTACCGTGGCTGATGTGGAGCTTCCTCATCCAGGGGAAGATCTGCGGCGTGTGGCAGTCGGTGGCCGCGGAGGAGGTGGCGAGGCCGGGCTCCTGGCGCGCCGCGTCCGGGGTGACGGACGCGGTGGCGGCGGCGGCGGCGGCGGCGGCGTCGTCGATCTCCGTGAATCCGCCGCTTTTGTCGGAGGTGGCGCTCCGCTCGCACGGCGGCGGCGACGCGCTCTTCACGTCCAGCGGTTCGTGCGACGCCGCTTCCGAGCATCCGGGCGTCTGGCGGTAGCGCGCCGGGTCCTGGCCGAACCCGCGCGCGTCCTCCACAGCGAAGTGTCCGTTTCCACCGCCACCTCCGCCGCCTCCTCCGCCTCCTCCTCCACCCGCGCTTCCGCCGCCGCGGTTGACGGTCAGGTCCATGCCATTGTAGTTGTAGCCGAACGCCCCGGAGTGCATGGTGCCAGGGTCTCTGAAGGAGCCGCTCACTGCGCCGTTAGTCCCATAATTCAGCAGCTGATAGTCGGAGCCATTCGGGTAGCGCCCGAGAAGGAGTTTACAAAGTAAGAGCTCATTTGCGCGGATTTTTTAAAGGCTCGATTTGTAGATCTTTGTCGCTATAATCCTGCGTGCGCGATTTATGGACGCAATCATGAATTATACGCAATGGAAGCCGCCCTTACTGTACTTCGCCAGGTGTGCCGCCAAATATGGGCGCGCTCCGGAGGATCACGTGCCTTTGTTGACCAGTCGTAAATCCTCTCTGATGACTCGGAGAGGTAATTCATGCTCGGCGCGTACAAATGATGACGAAATAATGGCCGTTAGGCTCCGGGCGGCGGCGCCTCCCCCTCTCGGCGCGCGGGGCGGACGGCGCCATCGTGCGGCCGCAGGTGGGAAGTGCCCCCACCCCGGCCTGGGCGGCGCGCTGTCAGGCCTCCATTTGTCATCTACGTGACACACACCCTATGCGCGTTATTATTATTAATTATAATAATAATAATAATAATAATAAAGGGTCAGTCAGAGTGTGTACATCCAAAAAAGCCTTTATTTGTATGTACAATTGCGTCCAACACGTTACAGTAATAAATAATAATTATGTACAGTTACACAGAGGATACAGGACGTGCACGTAGAGACGGAACACCGGACTATAGACGAGGAACAACTTCTGTACATGTTTGCATAGTCCCTAAAAACCGAACATAAAAGGCTCTAAGCCACATGTTGCTTTTTTTGCGCCCTCTTTTTTTTTTTTTAACTCTTCTTCTCCGCCTCCTCCTCTTCCTCGGGCGTCTTGGGCGGATTGAGCAGCTTGTTCTCCTTCTTCCACTTCATCCGGCGGTTCTGGAACCAGATCTTGATCTGTCTCTCCGTCAGGCACAGGGCGTGCGAGATCTCTATCCGGCGCCGGCGGGTCAGGTAGCGGTTGAAGTGGAACTCCTTCTCCAGCTCCAGGGTCTGGTAGCGGGTGTAGGTCTGGCGGCCCCGCCGGCCGCCGCTGCCGAACGGGCCTGCGCGGAGCACAACAACATCGCAAGGGGGGGGTGCGCACAGTGAAAACATGGACATCACATCAAATAGGACTATGGATATATATATATATATATATATATATATATATATATATATATATATATATATATATATATATATATATATATATATATATATATATATATATATATATATATATATATATATATATAATATATATATATGATTTTCATAAGCTTTTGCATGCATTTTTTTTTTTTTTTTTACAACTTTTTTTTTGTTTTTTTTGTTCAATTTTGAAACCTCGGCTCATGCAGGCCGGGTGTGCGTGTGCGTGTGCGCGTTCGGGGGGTCATGATGCTGAGGCGCGCTCTCACCGGCCGAGCAGGCGTTCATCCTCTGCATCCAAGGGTAGATGAGCGCCGACTTGTCCTCCAGGCTCATGCCCGCACTCGGGTCCGCGCACTCGGCTTTGTGCTCCTGCGCGCCAAAGAGCGGCGGCGGCGGTGGCGGCGGCGGCGGATCGCCGCGTCCGGAAAAGGCGCACGAACCCTCCGCGTCTTTGTAGAAGCTCCCGGCCGCGGCGGCGGCGTAGTCGCCGCACGGCGCCGCTCCGCCGCCCGCCCGGCCGTAGATGGCCGCCTGCTGGTAGTAGGAGGCCGGGTAGACCTTGTCCTGCACGGCGGCGGCGCCTCCATAGGCGGCCGCGCCGGAGTAGTGCCTCAACGGGTCGCTGTACCCCGACGCGTACAGGGGGATCTGGCCCAGGAGAGAGTCCTGTCCTCCCGGTAGCGACACGGGGAAAGTTGAGTTGACAAAATAGGAACTCATTGGGTGGACAACGGGGGCGCACTCCGGAGGAAAATGATTTGTTGTCTTTTATAGTCCAACTGCTTTTGCCATTACTTTATCGGAGATTTGGTTTTAGCTGAGAGGGGAGGGGGGGCTGCGAGGTGCCACTGACTTCACGGGGGAAGTGTACCACCTGATCACCTCTGGCCAATCGCCGCCCGCCCGCGCCTGCGTGCACTGCGCCCGTTGGGGGCGGGGGGGAGGGGGGGGGGGTCCTCTTGTTGCGCGCACCGGGTCCCGGGTGTCTCCGGATGGAGGTTGTCTTTACGCGCGGACGCCACGACGCGTGGACACGCGCCCTCATTAAAACCATTTAAACACACCCCCCCCCCCCCCCCCCCCCCCCCCCCCCCCCCGACAACAAAAACACTCCTCTTGATCATCTTTAAAAGAACGCGTCAATCGTCTCGACGAGCGCAACACATTTGATCAGTGACGCCATTAGTGACATAATTGTTCTTTTTAATCGCCTTTTTTTTTTTTTGGGTCCCCCACACTTTCATCTTTTTTCATCAACAATAAATAAAAATGCGTTTCAGCCGCCCCACGTGACCTCACAAACAATAACAATAAAAAAATAAAAAATAGCTGTATAAAATGTGGTTTAATGTCAACTTGTATTTATTCAACACTATTGATAAACAGTTTCCGCACATAAAAAATGATTAAATTAAAAAGCATTAATCATAACAATATATGAATTGTATTTATTGATCTATTGCATAACTTAATTATGTATTCATTACAAAACGAGTACTAACACGCACTAGTTATTGTTATGATACGAAAAGGGGTAGTATTGAATAAGATCTGCTTCTTCCTACTCCTTTTCGGACGAGAAACTGTAATTGGGTGATGAATTGCAGAAGAAATAATCAAATAAATAAATACAAATAAAAATGAATTTAAAAAATCCATTAAATTACATAATAATTTAATGGATTAATAATAATGATGATGATGATGATAATTAAAAAAATGATAATAATAATTTTAAAAAAAATAAAAAATAAAAAAAAACACAAAAAAAATAAGAATAAAGCCATAAAAGTCACACAAAATATATTTAACAAACCAATTCCACTTTTTAAAATCCAAATTCCACTCAACAAAACATGTTACGTGCAGGCCGCGGGCAGCCAAGATGGCGACCGTGGCTGCAAAAAAAACCCAACACAACCGTTTCAATGTCACGCCACTTGTTTTTTCTGTGTGGATTTTACACACATTTCCCCATACAAGTGATTGTATTGTATAAGCCTTTGGAAAAAAAAAAAGGAAAAAGAAATATGATCACGCAGAAGAACGTCCCCCACGCAGGTCTCACCTGCAGGCCTCTGGTGCAGCGAACCCACACTTTTAAGTGCATTTCCACACATTTTGGACATGCACGTGCACGGCCTTACCTGCGTGGATCGCCCCGTCACGTGTTGCATCTCCTTCGTGTCCCCTCGGATGAAAAAAGATCCAGTAGAGGTAAATGTAAATATCCCACCTCGCCATTTTAAAGCTCCGTCTTTACGCGCGCAGACGGCCTCCATCTTTCCAGCGCGCATGTGTGCGTAATGTGCGCCTTTTTTCCCCCCTCTTTGCACATTTTTTGGGGGTCACGATGGTGCCGAGAAAAGGCTGGCGTGGCGTCGTCCACGGGCACGCAGCAGCTGCAGAACAAGCTGCTCATGGGGGGACACCAAGTTGTGGCGCGGCCACATGATCCCGGCGACCAATCCCCGCGCCGCCTGAGTCGTAAAGTTGCACAGCAAAGTTGTAAATTTTCATAAAGTGCACCTTTCGCCTTTTTTTTTTTGCGCCTCAGACGCTGCAGCTCGCCATTTTTTCACTCCCTGGCCGAGCTTCTGAAATGTTGATTTGGACGAAGAAAGCCGCAGAAATCTTGCATTTCTTCCAGAAGATCCGCAGCAAAACGTAAGGCCGAGGATGTTTTATTTCTTGTTTCTATTTACTTCGTCAACGTTTGCCGCCCTTAAAATATTATCAAATGTAAAAATATGTTTTATTGCTCCTTAATAATAATAATAATAATGTCTTATTTGCTGCTCATAAATGTCATTTTCTCCTAAAAAAATCACATCAAATCAACTCAATAACTCCTCGTAATTTATTTCGTTTTGTTTTTTTTGTTTGCTTTGGTTGGAAGCAAATGTGTTTGGCAGTCGTGTCCTGCTTGAAAGAGGATTTCCGGAATTTACAGACGCAATAAAACCATAAATAAAAAGGAGACAGGCAACACATTCCAATTTGTGGGCCTTTTATTTTGCTCCTGAAACTCACCAAAAAAAAAACAGTCTGAAAATGCCTGGAAAAATAATAATGGAACATTTCTACTAGATAAAATCCATAATAATAGTTTTTATGCTATTTTGATGTAATTTAGTAAAATAATATTTTCTGTTAATTCTGTTTTTTTAAATGCTTTGTTCGTTAAAGATGAATCAAAACACATCTGCACAGAAAAAGTGCTTTATTGAAACATATTTCGTTTCAAAGCAATTAACATTTTAATTAGTGGTGATTTCGTTTCGTCATCCAATTCAAATCTTCATTATTTTAATATTTTTGTTAGTCCCTAAAATGCTACCTGTAATGGGTGTTTTTTTCTTGTTATTTTTTTTAGGACAATTTGGCTTCTTTTGGTGTTGAGAGGCAAAGCAGCTGACAAACGTTGTAAAGTTTTATGGCCTCTGCGGCACAAAAAAGAGAAAAATGCTTCCAACATTTTAGTTTTGTAAAAAAAAAAAAATAGTAATTGTTTCAAATATAAAGTCATGTTTAAAAAAAAAAATTAAAAAAAATCTAATGAAATTGTAACATTTCTTGAATGGAAAATGTTTTCATCATTTTGTGGGATTCCATCAAGAACTTCATTTTGTTAAATGGACAAGCGGTGGTAAATGGATGGATGCGTAAATAACAGTTGTGAAAAACCAAACAAATAAAATATATGCAATATGAATTTATTTTATAGGCCTGTTTGTGTTCAAGTTGGCATATTTGAGAGCAAAACAGAGCAGCAGGTGACTAAAGCGACGTTAAATCTTGGACAGTTTCATGCGGGACATCCGGCAGTGCTGCAGGATCTGCTTTGTGGTCTCGCCGTCCTTCGCCGTGCGGGACAGGCCGGGCCTCCTGAGCACAGGGAGGGGGCGAGTGGCGCCGACAGAGAGGCCGTGCAGGTCTGAGGGGCTGTGATGGGTGTCATGGCGTCCTCTGGGGACCACATCGCGGGGGCGTCGGTCGGAGCTCCCGGCAGCCTCGCGGCGAGGCGCGGAGGGGACGCCTCGGACTAAAACAAGATCAGACTCTGCTTCGACGTGGTCCCGGGTCACAAACGGCGACGTCCTTCAAGTGCGCTGAAAGGCGGGACTTCTCACTTCGTCTGAGGGCCTTCCGAACACTGAAGCGTCGCCTTTTGTCTCTTGGCCTGTGGCGGCTTTCTGCCTCGAGCGTGTTTACGTTCTTGGGCGAGCTCTGCAGTGAAAGAAACCTTTGTCAGTCCCTCCAGGATGTCGCTCGGGCCTTTTGGCCATCTTTGGCCTAAAACGGCTGACTTGGCGGCAGCTTTTTTAGAAAGTTGTGGCAAAAGTTGCAATGTCATGAGGTGTTTTTTTTGTTGTTTTTTTTAACATTGAGTCAATTAGTGATTTCATGAGTTTGTTATCAATGATTTAAGTGGAAACTTCACCTCAAAAAAACAAATACTGTATTGATGTTTTTACTTCTTTTCTAGCACACACTTCATTCATTCATTATCACTAATAATTATAATTACTTTTAACTATTAAAAAAAAACACAGCAAAGTTGCAGACATTCTCTGTGTATGTTTTACTCTTGAAAAGTCTTAAACTCTCATTTATGTTCCAACGCCTGAAGAACATGTGTGAACTGTTCAGAATGATCAATGGCGAGAAACGAGAGATTATCATGTTGTTACATGTTGTTGATATATTGTTACATGTTGATATATTGTTACATGTTGATGATATATTGTTGCATGTAGTTGATATATTGTTACATATTGGTATATAGTTACATGTTGTTGATACATTGTTACATGTTGTTGATATACTGTTACATGTAGTTGATATATTGTTACATGTTAATATGTTGTTACATATAGTTCGATACATTGTTGCATGTTGATACATTGTTACATGTTGTTGATATTATCACTAATATTTATAATTACTTTTAACTATTAAAAAAAAAAAACACAGCAAAGGCTTCCTTATTGTCGTCCACAAGTTGCAGACATTCTCCATGTATGTTTTTACTCTTGAAAAGTCTTAAACTCTCATTTATGTTCCAACGCCTGAAGAACATGTGTGAACTGTTTAGAGCGATCAATGGCTTTAAGTTTTTTGTTTGATGAACGAGAGATTATTATCACACTTCAACAACTGCAACATGTAAATGCTGCGTTGCAAATGAAATGATTGAAAGGGGTGTGAACGATTCGATCCGATTCCGATTCCTGGGTGATGATTCGATTCAGAATCGATCCTCAATTCTACGCATTATTTGGTATAATAATTATAATGAAACTTTTTCAAAAAGGTTTACAGGTTACAAAAGCGCCCTCTGGTTGCATTGAGATGACCTAAAAACGTGTTTTTAAACATTTATTTTTACAAAATAAAAATGTTTATTTTTTTCAAACCGATTTTTGAAAATGATGAATTGACGTAGACTCCAGATGTGACTTGATTTTTGGGGGGGCACTAGAAAACACCTTCTTAATTGTCTTACCCTGGATCAATAATTGTTGAAGAAATATAAATACATGTCAACCAGGATGTCAATGTTAATATACTACATTACCCAGGAGGCTTTGCACTGCAGACATGAATGAGAAGTAGTTCTGAGCTACAACAATTGTGTGGTTTGATCAATAAAGAGTTGATACGTTGTTACATGTAGTTGATATATTGTTACATGTTGATATATTGTTAAATGTGGTTAATGTATCGTATGTAGTTGATATATATGTAGTTGATATTGTTCGTGTTTTATAAGTTATGTAGTTGATATATTGTTACATGTTGTTAATATATTGTTACATGTTGTTGATATTTTGTTATGTGTAGTTGATATATTGTTACATGTTTGTTAATATATTGTTACATGTAGTTGATATATTTTTACATTTAATTGATATATTGCTACATGTTGATGATATATTGTTGCATGTAGTTGATACATTGTTACATGTTGTTGATATATTGTTACATGTTGTTGATATATTGTTACATGTAGTTGATATATTGTTACATGTGTTGATATATTGTTACATGTTGTTGATATATTGTTACATGTTGATGATATATTGTTGCATGTAGTTGATACATTGTTACATGTTGTTGATATATTGTTACATGTAGTTAATCCATTGTTACATGTTGATGATATATTGTTGCATGTGGTTGATACATCATTACTAGGGCTGCAACTAACGATTAATTTGATAATCGATTAATTTGTCGATTATTACTACGATTAGTCGATTAATAATCAGATAAAAGAGACAAAACTACATTTCTATCCTTTCCAGTATTTTATTGAAAAAAAACTGCATACTGGCACAATACTTATTTTGATTATTGTTTCTCAGCTGTTTGTACATGTTGCAGTTTATAAATACAGGTTTATAAACATTTTTTTTTAAAATAATAAAAAATAATAATTGCCTCTGCGCATGCGCATAGCATAAATCCAACGAATCGATGACTAAATTAATCGCCAACTATTTTTATAATCGATTAGTTGTTGCAGCCCTAATCATTACATATTGTTGATACATTGTTACATGTTGATACAAATCCATCTCACCAAAATGAACTTTTTAACCTTTAGTCTGTTTGAAAAAGTTTTATTATAATTATTAGGGGTGTCAAAAAAAATAGATTTTCAGATTAATCGCAATTCTTATTTGTAACAATTCTTAATTGATTAAAAAAAAAATCAAGAATCGATTTTTCAATTTCATAACATTTTTTTCCAACCTGTCCGGTACAGCCATTTAGGCAAATGATATTGTTGATCGCAGAATCATAGTATTGATGATCATATCTGCTGTACAGATTGACTTTAGAAAAGAGAAGTGTTGGATACTTCTCTTGTTGCCTTATTTGTATTTGACTTTATTAAATATTTGGCTAGAATTTCATTTAACAAAACCAGTTTTCTTTTAAATAATATATAAATGAATCAGAGATGTTTATGTATTTTATGGAGGAATGTAATTAATTATAGAACTGGCACACAATATTATTAATTAAGTATTGATTTTGAATCGAGAATTGTTTTGAATCAAATAATTTCAAATCGAAATCGAATCGAATCGTGTGGTGCCGAAAGATTCACAGCCCTAATAATTATTAGACCAAATAACACATTGTGTGAATCGGTTTGAATGGACGGTCGATTCTGAATCGAATAGTCACCCCATAATTGGAATGGGATGGAACTTCTTGGCGCCCACAGAATCCCAGCCCTAGTACGAGGATGAAAGTGAAGTTTTTGGTGGTCACGTACCTTCTTTGAGGTGAAAGTGCAGGACGTGTTTTGAGCATAGGGCGTCAAAAAGTCCAACTGCAAGGAGTACAAAGTTCCTGTTTGTCTTTTTGTCCACAAGTACACGTGCCCGCCACAGTGTGTGAGTTGACGTGCACGCTCACCTTCAAAAGTTGCTTCGGCCGCTGCTTATGGGGGACGGCGTCCTGGAAGACCCCCCCGGCCTGGTTACGGTCCTGCAACAGCTGGCGGATCTGCCGGACCACCCCCAAGCCCAGCAGCAGCTTCTTCCTCTGGAGCAGCACCTCTAGCCGCTCTTCCTCCTCCTCGTCCTCCTTCTTCAGCGGGACCGGAGCAGCAGGCTGAGGAGCAGCGGCGAGGAAACGTGATTAGTTTTCGTTGCATGCTTAAGTAGCGGGCCTCATCTGGCTCGTTTGAATACCGCCAGTGGGTCAAAGAGGAGGAGCACAATTCATCCTGGCACAATGGGCTCCAGGGCGCCCTCTTGTGGCGGGCCCAGCTGCAGCCTGAGGCCTCACCGGCTGCGGGGCCGCCTCCGGGCGGCCTGTGCGCGGTCTGTGTCGTGTGGGCCCAGGTCTGGCCCGCTCCCCCGCCGTCTCCCCCAGACAGTCCCGCTGCTTGTCCCGCTGCTGCTGCACTTGCTGCCTGCAAAGTCAGAGGGCTGATTGTCACGCTTGTCGCACTTCTCGCCACCAGAGGGCGCTGGTGGCGTGAAAATCCAACAAAATAAGAGAATTGTTTTTGTTTTTTAGGTCAAATTGCAACCCCCGAAAGGGACAAGCGGTAGAAAATGGATGGATGGAAATATTGATCTCTTAAGGATTCGTCGCTCACGCAATAAATCTATTAAAAGTGCAAAGTTAAAGCTTTGTTCTTCCGAGCAAGTCGCCAATGACCTCTGACCTCCTTTTTAATGCCCGAGCACAGGAGTACACACACACAAGTACAGTAAATACAGTAATTCAATACTTATTGGAGTGCAGAACATGGGAAAATGGACATGTTAAGAATTATGATAAGAATTAGGTTTGGGGAGTGCGGCCCATAGGGTGAGTGTAAAATACTATATTTATATAATTTATATTATTATTGTTATTAAAATGGAATGTAAAACTGCAGGGCCTATCAGAAGGCTTCAGTGTATGTGTGTGTGTGTGCGTGTGTGTGTGTGTGTGTGTGTGTGTGTGTGTGTGTGTGTGTGTGTGTGTGTGTGTGTGTGTGTGTGTGTGTGTGTGTGTGTGTGTGTGTAAACTCCATCCATCCATCCATCCATTTTCTACCGCTTGTCCCGTTCGGGGTCGCGGGGGTGCTGGAGCCTATCTCAGCTGCATTCGGCCGGAAGGCAGGGTACACCCTGGACAAGTCGCCACCTCATCACAGGCCTTATTATTATCATTATTATTTATATTATTATTAGATTTTTATATTCTTTCTCAATTTAATCAGTTTTACTTTTATTTTTCTTGCATTGGTTTAGTTGCCCTCCTTTTTCATTGCATGCGCGCACGCACTTATACTTATATACTTATATATATATATATATATACATATACATATACATATATATATACATATACATATATATATACATATACATATATATATATACATATATATATATACATATACATATATATATATATATATATATATATATATATATATATATATATATATATATATATATATATATATATATATATATATATATATATATATATATATATATACATACATACCCATATATATATCCATATATTTATATACATATATCCATATATTTATATACATATATACACATATATACATACATACATATATATGTATATATACATGTGAGTGTGGGGTGTATACGGTTTTACAAACAAATTAAAAAGGGGGGCAACTAATACATATATGTGTGTACATTCATATACATGATAAGTGTAAAATACTATAATTTATTTTATATTATTTACATTATTAATATTATAAATGGAATGTAGAACTCAGTGTGTGTTTGTGTGTGTGCGTGTTTGTGAGCTCCTTATTATTAATATTATTTTATTTGTCTATGTTTTCTTGATTTAATCAGTTTAGTTTTATTTTTCCTGTATTGTTTTAGTTGCCCTCCTTTTTCATTTATTTTAAATACCATATATATATATACACATATATATCAAAATATGGTATATTAATATATATATATTAATGTGTGTGTGTATATATACAGTATGTATACATGCATATATATACATATATACGTATACTATATACACACACACGCACACACACACACACACACATATATATATATATATATATATATACCGTATATTACCAAATAAATGCCCTTGTGCAAATAACCGCCCGGGGTCTGACCCCATTTTGTGAATTAACCGCCTCTTCCTAATAACCGCCCATGTCCAAATAGCCGCCCATGGGCTGTTATTTGCATAATTTAGATTAAAAACATATTGATTTCATTAAACCCAATTTATAAGATAAAAGGAAAAGCAAAGGTGCAGTAATTCTGGTAATTACGGTAACAGCAGACGTTACCTGGGGATTCTGGGTAATCAACATATTGCAATGGGTCACCGCATATAGCGTAACACACACTCAACGACAACAACAAACCCACGAGGAAAAGTTTCAGCATGGCAAGCAACAGTAGCAGTGAGTTGAATGAACAGGATATCGGTACACCACAACTGATGGACGGGAATACTTTAAGGGGGAAGAAGAACAGAAAGTTTGACTTAAAGTTCAAGCTAGCGGTTGTGAAGTATGTGGAGCAGAATTCTGGTTTGACAGCGGCCAGGCAGTTTAACGTTGACCCAAAACGTGTACGAGAATGGAAACAAAAAAAGGGAGAACTACTATCTCAGTCGGCAATCGATGGAAAACGGGCTCGCTTATCTGGTGGAGGTAGGAAGAAAGTGAGCGACGAGCTTGCTGCTAATTTATGTCAGTGGATACATCACGTATGCTGCTTTATTTAAAACTTGGAGTACTGTAGCCTTTATTTGATTTAAGTGACAGTATTATTGTTCTGTTTTGATGGTGGGTTTTATACTTGAGTACTTGGTACAATAATTTTATTTTTCCCGGTAGGCTGCTTTATTTAAAAAGTTGATTTATTTTTAGTATTGGTATTCTATTTGACAATTGTTGCACTACTGCCATGTTGAGGCCTTGTTGATCTCTTGTCTTTTGATAGCCTACCTCATGTTGATCTCTTGTTTTTTTGTTTGTATGTTTACAATAGCTTTTACATTTAAAGTTTTTTGTACGAAAAAAAAATACTGGACAGTAACCATTGTAACCAAATAATGGCCTGGTGCAGGCTGGTGCAAAAATAAATAAAAGCCTTGTGCAAATAACCGCCCATGTCCTAATAGCCGCCCGGGGTCTGACCCCATTTTGTGAAATAAACGCCCGGGCTACTATTTGGTAATATACTGTATATATGTAATTTCCTTGTGTGCTTAGTTTTACAGTAACTTCATTATGGAGACTATCATTAAACAACTTCAAGTTGGAGTTGTTTTAGTTTTTCTAGTTTAAAGGAGTGTTTACTAATCTGCCAAACTAACAGAAACAACAGAAGAATATAACAAACAATATAATGTAACCAGAAAAAGATATGTCGATACTAATAACTAATAACACATAGGGGTGTGAATCCTGGGGCGCCTAACAATTTGATCCGATTACGATTCCTGGGGTGACGATTCGATTCACAGTCGAGTCTCAGTTCAAAACCGATTCTTGCAATGTGATATTTGGTATAATAATTATAATGAAACTTTTTCAAAAGACAGGTTACAGGTGAGAAAAGCTCCTTCTGGTTGCACTAAGTCGGCCTAAAAAGACCTTTTTAAAAATGTATTACTACAAAAATTTATGAAATACCTTTTTTTAATTAATTTTTTTCAAACAATTTTGAAAATAATGAATCGATTTAGAGTCGAGATGTACATATAATTATAACAAGAGTATAATTCATAGGGGATTAAATTGTTTTTACTTCCTTAGGCTTTGCAGCATTTGAATGAGACGCCAACCTTTACCTGGAAGTAGTTCTGCCTAGCAACAGCTCAGCATGGTTACCGTATGGCTACATCTCCAAACGCACCTGGCACGCTCCTGACGGGCTCTGGAAACTTCTGTGGTCTGGACCAGCGCGTTGCTTTGGTCGAAGAACTTGGCGTACTTGTCTCCCCCGCCCGCCTCCCGGGGAAAGATCCTCCTGAAGCCGCCTAGGTGCTTGCTCTCGTATGTCGCCGTTTGCCGGGCGCAGGCCGCCTGGCACCGCCGCAGATCCTCGGACCTCAAAAGGTGAAAGACAAGGAAGTTGAGATCGACTGATATGTTTCCTTTTTCAGGGCCGATACCGATTGTTAGTAGTCGAAGATGCTGATAAGTGATATTTGGAGTTATTTAAGTTATTTAAACATTAATACTATATGTCAGTAAACATCGGGACAAGGCTTTAAGTTGTTTTTTGAACATTATTTTTTAGGAAAGTTGGGACCACGTCCGACCAGTAGGAGGCCACGGGGAAGACCCAGGACACGTTGGGAAGACTATCTCTCCCGGCTGGCCTGGGAATGCCTCGGGATCCCCCGGGAGGAGCTGGACGAAGTAGCTGGGGAGATGGAAGTCTGGGGCCGTATTTATCAAGAGTCTTAGAGTGCCATTTTACACTTAAGTCCTGAGAATTTGCGAAATTTAGTCCTACTCTCAAACTTAAGAATAAAAGCTATTTATCAACTTTCTTAAGTCTAAGAATCACTCCTACTCTCCACGATATTTAAGAGACCTTCAGAGGTGTCCTAAGTGGTTAGGAGTTGCCAGCGGGGGATGGCACTGAGGCGAGAGAGACGTGCGCGAACGTTCAGGGAGCGGAAGGATGTCCTGGCTTTGTTTGATGACGATCAGCAGCTGATCAAACGGTATCGTTTAGACCAGGGGTCGGCAACCCGCGGCTCCGGAGCCGCATGCGGCTCTTTGACCACTCTGATGCGGCTCAGCTACATACTTGCCGACCCCCCCCCCGATTTTCCCAGGAGACTTATGGATCTCAGTGTCTCTCATAAATAACTCCCAGGGAAAAAATAATCCTATTTAGACTATAAATACTAGATAAAGGGCGTGCCCTAATTGCACTGCAGTAATTGTCCTCTATAGCATTTACATACAGCATGCCAGTCCAGCCGCACATTGCATGTTGTTATTAATCGCACACACAGGAGACAGCAAAGCATACTTACTCATCAGCCACACAGCTTACACTGACGGTAGCCGTATCAAACAACTTTAACATTGTTACGTTACAAATATGCGCCACACTGTGAACCCACACCAAAAAAGAATGAAAAACACATTTCTGGAGAACATCTGCACTGTAACACAACATAAACACAACAGAACCATTACCCAGAATCCCATGCAGTCCTAACTCTTCCGGTCTAGATTATACACCCCGCTACCACAACCCCCCCACACATCAACCCCCCCCCCCCCCCCCTCTCCTTGCGTTGGTTGAGCGGAAGAGTCAGTGCTGCATGGGATTCTGGGTATTGGTACCGTCAGTGTAAGATGTGTATTGGTACCGTCAGTGTAAGATGTGTGGTTGCTGAACTACTACGGAAGAGTTAGTGCTGCATGGGATTCTGGGTATTGGTACCGTCAGTGTAAGATGTGTGGTTGCTGAGGTAGTACGCCTTGCTGTTACTTACGTGTGGTCAAGCAGGTACACTGTTAGGGCAGACTGTAGAGGGCAGTGTCATCACGCTCTGATATTCGGGAGTCTCCCGGGGAAAAATGAGAGGATTGGCAAGTATGACGCTATCAAGCGCCATTCATTCAAAACTCGCGGGCTGCACTAACATCAAATGTCCACATTAAAGTGCGTGCCGGTGCGTGTGTCGGAGACCCCTGGTTAATATAGCACAAAGCATTTAAGCTCTGTATGCAGTGTTTTTCATTTTAAATTGTAAATTTTTTTTGTGGCTCCCATCACTTTCTTTAATTTGTGAAACTTGCCAAAATGGCTCTTTGAGTGGTAAAGGTTGCCGACCCCTGGTTTAGACAGAGCGGGTATTACTTTTGTCACAGATTTAATAATTTTCGATTCCATGTTGATTTCTGCATGTGGCTGCAGTGGGCTAGTATATATAGAGCCACCCACACCAGTTTCCAATTAGTTGCTTAATTAATGAATTGGAAAGAAAATGTTATGAGAGTAGCGTATGTGTGTGTGTGTGTGTGTGGCCCTTTAATAGGTGACAGCATGTGAGGTGAGTGACGTCAGTGAGTATGTGGGCGAGAGAAGAGAGGGAACGGTAGCGTGAGTGCGGGCGGGGACTAGTTTGTTTTGTGTTGGATTGGCTGTGTGCAAGCAATCAATAAAGCAAGATTTGCAACTAATCGCCGGACTCATCATTCACCCTAAAGTCGTCCGCTGTGGAGACCCACTGCCGGGTAAAGTGAAGGGTGTTGCCCCGAGCATACATCGGCCCTGGAGAAGTGTCTCCCCTGCGCTCTTCGACTACGGTCTGGGAGCAGGAAGCAGGAAAGGTGCAACAAAAAGGAAACATTTATTTTTGATTCATTGCCAATATTGTTTGTTTGTTTTGTATTATTTTGTATTTTATTGTCCAAATATACACTCCCATTGTCCACTTAAATATTTCTAAGATATTTCTTTATTCTTAGACAAGGGATTCCCTTCCGTGATTGGTCATTTCTATGGACACAGAAATGACGTCACCTAAAATTCCGTTTACGGCACATAGTAATGTCGTAATTCAGCTCTGAGTGTGACACTTAAGATTCAGTCCTACACTTCGCTGAAAGTGTGAGTAAGACGCTTGATAACTAACTTTTAAGTGCAGCTTTCAGCGAATAATTTCTTTACTCTTAAGTCAACTCTTAGCAGACTTCTTAGGACTAATTCTAAGAAGCTTGATAAATACGGCCCCTGGGCTTCCCTGCTTAGGCTGCTGCCCCCGCGACCCGACCTCGGATAAGCGGAAGAAGATGGATGGATGGATGGATGGATGGATGGATGGATGGGACCAGTAGTGACATAATGTTTGATGTTGTGTTTAATTTAGCATAAAAAAATATCAAACTTTATTACATGTTTCTAAGAGGAGCATCTACATTTTATATCAAAATATGGAAAATCACCTGGGAAAATTGGTCACTATGACATTTCGCTACATCACAATAACTCATCTACTCCATTTTATAAAATTTTATAACACTTTATGGATTTAATACATTGTAAGGTTTCTGAAATATTAAATACTTATATAATCATCTCATACTTGTCAAGATATTTACACAAAGTTTGCATTTTTGTCATGAATATATTTTCTGTCGTCCTTATGTCCGTCTATCTCTGTCACGTTATTTGATTGATCATGAAACTCGTGGCGCTCCTTTAACAAGCCCGCGCTCCGAGTGTTGCGGACGGACGCTTGTCGAGCGACTCCATCGCGGCAGTAGCCAAAACAAACAAAACGGGACCGGGTATATGCCAGGAAAAAAAGGACAAAAGCTGGATTTCCTTGCAAAATAGAACGTTTTGACAGGTAAGCAGAGGAGACATATCAAAACATATTTGGGGAGAATTTTTGACAATGAGAGTAATATTTTTTCTTATATTAATAAAAAAAAAAGTGTTCCAGCAAAAAGGGAACTTTTCTCATGCAATAAAAAAGGCTGGTAATTGAGCAATGCTTATTATTTATCTACTTGACTAATAATTATTGTTTAAATACTAGATATTGGTATCATAAGTGTAGTTCATTTGTAAAAAAAAAAAGAAGAAGTCCGATAACGATATAGGTCATATAATATGGGTGTGTCTTTAGAAGAAAGGACACCTGTTGTGGGCGGGGAGAACACCTGAGAGTTCCTACCTGGCCGCTCTGGATGGATTGTCCTGCAGACGCTCCTTGGCCCGCCTGCGCTCGTCCTTGGAGATTCTGCTTCTGTTGCAGGCGTCCAAGTTGATGAGGAGAAGCGTGTCGTAAAGCAGCGCGTCTTTCACCTCGCAGTCCAGCGGCGAGTCGGTGGTGAAACTCGGGGAGTGGTTGACCTGCGGGCACAAATTAGCTGACGGTTGATGATCAGGGGTGTCCAAAGTGTTTCCACCCAGGGAAGCATCCTGAAAAGTCACCTTGGTATTTCTCATTTTGTATTAAAAAAAACTCAGATATGCTAAGAAGTTATAAAAAAATAAATCATCCAGAGAATCAGCGCCCAAGACCAAAAACATCTGATGTACAAAGAATTAATCTTTGTGTTATTAGCATGAACATTACAACTTTTGCTACGCCGTGCAAAATGTAGATTTTACAGGAGAAAACACTGTCATCAGCACTTTACTGTAAAAATAAGAGTGGGACCATTTTTTTACATTTACAGTAATGCACTGTAAAAAACAATGACTGTAGATTTTATGGTAAAAAACTGGCAGCTCAGTCACCAAAATGTTACTGTAAAATTTACAGTAGTTTTTGCACAGAATAATTGTAACTAGAAAACCTATACCACTGTTATTTTTGCAATAAAATTCTAGTGACTGAGCTGCCAGTTTTTTTCTTTATAGTGTAGACATTTTTTTTATGTTGAAGCTAATAACACAAAGATTCATACTTTAAATATGAGATGTTTAAGGTCTTGGAAGCAGATGTTTTAGATGTTTTTTATATATATAACTTCTCAACATATTACAGTTTGTATAAATAAATAAAAAACGTTTTCAATACTACTATTATATTTCCAATAAAATTCTACTGACTGAGCTGCCAGGTTTTTTTTACTGTAAAATCTCTTCTTTTTTTTTAATAGTGTAGAAAAAAAAAAGAATGTTGATGCTAATAACACAAATATTCATACTTTGAATAGCAGATGTTTAAGTTCTTGGACGCCAATTCTTTAGATTATTATTTATAACTTTTTAGCATTTTAGAGTTTTTTTAAATAAAAAAAGTAATTACAGGGCAATATCACTGTTTTTTCCAATAAAATTCTAGTGACTGAGCTGCCATTTTTTTTCCTGCAAAAAAACCCCAAACTGTAAGTTTTTTCAATTTACAGTGCATTATTGTAAATTGAAAAACAATACCACTGTTTTTTTTTACTGTAAATTCTACTAATTTTTCCAACAGTGTATATATTTTTTGAATGTTGATGCTAATAACACAAAGATTCATACTTTAAATTTGAGACGTTTAAGGTCTTGGGCGAAAACATTTTTAGATGTATTTTTTTATACCTTTTTTTATACCATATTAGAGTTTTTTCAAATACAACATTATATATATTTTTAATTTGCAGAGCAATACCACTGTTATTTTTCCAAAAACATTCTAGTGAAGTGAAGTGAATTATATTTATATAGCGGTTTTCTCTAGTGACTCAAAGCGCTTTACATAGTGACTGAACTGCCATTTTTTAATTTGTAAATATCTAAAGATTTTTTTTTCCACAGTTCATTACTGTAAATTGAAAAACAGTACTACTTTTATTTTTATGGTAAAATGTTGGCAACTGAGCTGCCAGTTTTTTATCATAAAATCTACTAACTTTTTCTACAGTGTGCTTTCATGACCTCTCAATACTTATTATTGTTGTGCTTTTATCATTTTTAGAATGTGGGGCCCACTGGCCGCCCCTGGCTTAGCAGAAAGTGCATCACACGGTAAAAAAACCCTGTAATTTTTATGGTAAAAACTGGCAGCTCTGTCATCAGAAGTTTAGTGTAAAAATAAAAGGGTACAGACTTTTTTGAAAGTGTACTTACATGACACTTCACTGCTCTTTGTTTTCATGTTTTTATCATTTTTACAATTCGGCCGCACTTTGGCTTAGCAGGAAGTGCATCACACTGTGAAAAAAACAAAAACTGTAGATTTTACAGTAAAAATGTCAGTTCATTTGCCAGAGATGTAGCTGTCTTTTAATTTACAGTATACACACTGTAAAAACAATCATAGACTTTACGGGGGGGAAAAAACTGGCATCTTAAGTGCCAGAATTTTACCATTAAAAAAAAGATAGGTCACTCGGGATGGGTACCATTCACATTTGAACCTATACGGTACCAACTCAGGGTTCCTGGGAATCAATACCAGTACTCAGCGGTACCAATTTTCGCTACATTTGCGTGTGTTAATAAATATTAATTGTTTTTTATAATAAAATCTAATTTCTTATTGCGAACATTTAAAAATTATCTGATTATGATAACTGCTGTCCAGTTGTTATATCTTCTTTTATTGTCATCATATTATCATTTGCAGGTATGACATTAAGTGCAGTTGCAAGTCCAAGACAGGGGCGGCGTTACCTCCAGCAGCCAGGGCCTCAGGCGGTGGTCCAGCAGGATGTCGAAGCCGAGGATCTCGAAGCAGGCGCTGGCGGCGGCGTGGTCGGGGAAGCAGGTGTGGTAGTTGTGCTGCAAGACGGGATGGACCGAGATCAGCGTCTTGACGATCACATCCTCCATGTCGCTCCACAGCTTGGCCGTGTCGCCGCACGCCGCCTCCAGCCGCTCCATAAGCGCCGACAGCTTCCTGCAACCAAGGAGATTAGGAGCGGGCGCGATCGCGCGTGTCAGGCGCCGTTGCCGCGGCGACGTACCGCTTGCTGCCGGTGTGGTCGTCGCGGACGAAGTTGTGGCTGTGCTTGTTGATGGAGTAGTTGGTCAGGTGCATGCACACCTGGTCCTGGGGACGTCACATGGTCTTATTCCACATATCAAGATGGCGGTTACGTCTGGTCCACTCACCAGGTTGCCGTGCGTCGGGACGGTGTACTTGGTGGTGCAGAAGCGGGCCAGACCCTCCTTGAACAGGAATATCCTCAACGGGTCACATGACGTCACCAACACGTACAGACGCAGGTCGAACTTGTAGCCGTCCACCACCAAAGGCTGGGAGCCCACCATTACACACAGTCAAGCAGGTGTATATATATATATTAGGGCTGCAACTAACGATTCATTTGATAATCGATTAATCCGTAGATTATTATATTATTATAAAAGAGACAAACTACATTTCTATCCTTTCCAGTATTTTATTGAAAAAAAAACAGCATACTGGCACCATACTTATTTTGATTATTGTTTCTCAGCTGTTTGTACATGTTGCCGTTTATAAATAAAGGTTTATAAAAAATAAAAAAATTAAATAATAATAATAATTAGAAAATAAAATAAAATAAAAAATTGCCTCTGTGCATGCGCATAGCACAGATCCATCAAATCGATGACTAAATTAATCGCCAACTATTTTTTTAATCGATTAGTTGTTGCAGCCCTAATATATATATATATATACAGGTATATATACATATATACATACATATGTGTATGTACAGTATATATATACACAGTATATACATATATGTATGTATATACATAGATGTATGTATAAAGATTTGGCCTGTTAAATTACATATTTGACATCACATTTGATAATATTCCTTGGCTTTTTACGTCGTAAAAACAGTAAAATTCTGGCAACTGAGCAGCCAGTTTTTGACCGTAAAATCTACAAATATTGTTTTTACTGTGTAATACTGTGAATGGAAAAAAGTAAACATTTTTACGGTTAAACTCTGGCGACTACGCTGCCAGTTTTTTTTTACCGTAAATCTATGGTTGTTGTTTTTACGGTACATTTCTGTAAAAGAAAAAAAGGTAACAGTTTTTTTACTGTAAAATTCTGTCGACTAAGCTGACCGTAAAATCTACGATTGTTGTTTTTACGGTGTATCCTTGTGAATGGGAAAAAAAGTTACCAGTTTTTACAGTATATTACGAATATTGTTTTTATGGTGTATTACTGTAAATACATTTTAAATATCACCATTTTTTACAGTAAAATTCTGCCGAATGAGCTGCACGCTTTTGACAATCAAATTAACAGGTATTTTTTTAATGATGTATTAATGTGTACCAGTTTTTTTACGGTGAAACTCTCGCAACTAAGCTACCATTTTGTACTTCAAAATCGCCGGTTGTTGGTTTTGCTGTGTATTACTGTGAATGGAAAAAAAACAATTTAACTGTAAAATTCTGGCAACTAAGCTGACAGTTTTTGGCTGTAAAATCTACGGTTGTTGTTTTACGATGTGTTGCTGTACATGGAAAATAAATAAAACATTTTTACGGTGAAATTCAGGAAACTGAGTTGCCTGTTTTTTTACTGTCAAATCTTAGCTTGTTTTTTTATGGTGTATCAATGTGCATGGATAAAAGGTACCAGTTTTTTATTGTAAAATTCTGGCACCGGAGTTGCCAAATTGTTAACTGTAAAATCTATGGTTGTTGTTTATATGGAGTATTACTGAGAATGAAAAAAAGTATTTTTTTTTACTAAAAAAATTGTTGCAACTGAGCTGTCAGCTTTTTACCATTAAATCCACAGTTGTTTTTACGGTGCATTACTGTAAATGCAAAAAAGGTACCAGTTTTTCTAACTGTGAAATTCTGGCGACTAAGCTGACAGTTTTTGGCTGTAAAATCTACGGTTGGTTTTACAGTGTATTGCTGTAAATGGGAAAAAAGTAACAATTTTTAACGGTGAAATTTTGGCGACTGAGTCGCAAGTTTTTTTTACTGTCAAATCTACGGTTTTTGTTTTTATAGTGTATTAATGTGCATGGAAAAAAAGGTACCAGTTTTTTTACTGTAAAATTCTGGCGCCTGAGTTTTAACTGTAAAATCTATGGTTGTTGTTTTGACGATGCATTACTGTAAAGTAAAAAAAGGTACCAGTTTTTGTTTTTTTATGTAAAGTTTTGGTGACTAAGCTGACAATTTCTGACTGTAACATCTACAGTTGTTGTTTTTACGGTTTATTACTGTAAATGGAAAAAAGTAAAACCTTTTTTTACGGTGAAATTCTGGAGACTGAGGTGCCGATTTTTACTGTAAAATCTGTTGTTGTTGTTTTTACGGTGTATTACTGTTAATGGACAAAAAAGGTACCAGTTTTTTACTGTAAAATTCTGGCGACTGAGCTGCACGCTTTTTACTGTCAAATTTACAGTTGTTGTTTTTATAGTATATTAACGTGCATTGAAAAAAAGGTACCAGTTTTTTTACGATAAAATTCTGGCGACTGTGCTGCCAATTTTTACTGTAAAATCAACAGTTATTGTTTTTAGAGTGTATTAATGTGAATGGGAAAAAAAGTAGTATTTTTTTACGGTGAAATTCTGGTGACTGAGCTGCCAGTTTTTACCGTAAAATCTACAGTTGTTTTTACAGTTTATTATTGCAAATGGAAAAAAGTTAAAATTTTTATGGTGAAATTCTGGAGACTGAGCTCGCAGTTGTTTTTACTGTAAAATCTACGGTTGTTGTTTTTACAGTGTATCACTCTTAATGAAAAAAACTTTTTTTTTTCACTGTAAATTCTTGCGACTGAGCTGCCAGATTCTTACCGTAAAATCTACAGTTTATTTTACAGTTTATTATTGCAAATGGAAAAAAGTAAAAATTTTTACGGTGAAATTCTGGAGACTGAGCTGGCAATTTTTTTTACTGTAAAATCTACGTTTGTTGTTTTTATAGTGTATCACTGTTAATGGAAAAACGTTTTTTTTTTCACTGTAAATTCTTGCGACTGAGTTGCCAGATTTTTACTGTAAAATCTGCAGTTGTTTTTACGGTACATTACTGTAAATTAAAAAAAGGTACCCATTTTTTACTGTAAAGTTCTGGTGGCTAAGCTGCCAATTTTTGACCAGTAAAATCTATTGTTGTTTTTTTTTACAGTTAATGTAAATGAAAAAAGGTACAACACTTTTTTTTTTACAGTAAAACTTTGGTGACTGAGCGACCAGTTGTTTTTTTTTACTGTAAAATCTATTGCCATATTTAAATTTGATAACTCGCTTGGAAATCATAAGTCAAAAAAATATCTAACAATGTTTGATGACATCACAGTTGAGAAGATATGCGCGTGTGTGTACCCTGGAGATGTACAGTTGGCAGATCATGTGTTCCCCGGGCTGAACGTCCCTGCTGGACCTTGTGATGAAGATGCCACGGCCCTGGGAGCCGACCTCGGGCTTACAGATGAAGGCGGCGTGCTTCTTGAGGCGCGTGAATGCCAGGAAGTCGCTGTAGCTATAAAGCACATCGGAGGCAGAGCGTCAGTCGGCGCTCGTCGGCGTGCGGGCGAAGAAAACAAACGCACTCTCCGGGAAGGCACCAAGTCCTGGGAAAGATGTTGTAGTCCTTGGGAAAAAGCTTGGACATGCGGTTCAGGTTCCTGGCCAGCGTGTCCTTGCGGCAGATCTCGATCATGCCAGGAAAGTGATTGATCTTCTGTGGAGTCAGCAAACACAACAATGTTGACCCGGCAGACTGCACACAAACACTACAAAGAGGGAGGAACACCACACTAAGTACTAAACCAGGGATGTCCAAAGTGGGGCCCGCGGGTCACATTTGGACCGTCGTCTCATTTTATTTGGCTGGTTACCAAATAAAAAAAAACCTGGGAGCTTAGTCCCCAGAAATGTACCGTCAAATCTTTATTGGTACAGGGAACACAGATTTTACGGTAAAAAATTACAGCTCAGTTGCTAGAATTTTGCGGTAAAAATAACTGTTTTTCAATTCACAGTAATGCACTGTGAAAAAAAAGACCATAGATTTTTATGTATAGAAAACTTGCAGCTCAGTTGCCAAAATTTTACTGTAAATAAACAGTGGTACCATTTTTCAATTCACAGTAATGCACTCTAAAAAATGGCCGCTCAGTCAAGACATGTTTTTGTCATGTCTGTGTTGATCATGTTTTTGTTTGGCCATGTTTTGCTTGGTTTTTGGACACTTTTTAGTTCTTGTTTTCACTCCCTTGCTTTGTCACCATAGTAACCATTAGTGTCACCTGTTTCACATCCTCATGTCACGCACCTGTCTCACGTTTTCACATTTTGAGTCACGCACCTGCTGTCACTAATCATGTCACTATTATTTAAGCTCCCAGTTGCCAGGCTGTCTTCCTGGCAACATCACCTTCTCCACACTTGATAACTTTTACCCATGCTTCCATAGTCCATGCTGACCTTTCCATGCCAAGTAAGTTTTTGTTTATTAATGCCCCAGTTAGTGTTTTTGTTTCATTGTTCATAGTTTCTGCCTTTGTGCAAGTTTTGTGTTTATAGCCAAGTTTTGTACTTCCGCCTTTGTGCGCGCCTTTTGTTTTCATAATCAAGTTTTTACCTCCGCTGTGAGCGCCTTTTGTTTATACCTTTTTGAGCTTTGTTAGTGTAAAATAAAATCATGTCCTTACCTCCACGCCATGTCCGCTTCAGTTCGTTTGCATCTCGGGAAAGAAACACACGCAGGAAACCACTCCATAGTCCAAGCTGTGACAGTTTTATGTACCGTAAAAACAACAGTGGTACAGTTTCTCCATTTACAGTAATTTGGTTTGAAAAAAAACACATCAAAATTCTGGTGACTGAGCTAAGAGGTTTTTTTAATCAATTTTTAAATAATTTTTTTACAGGCTAACTAGTTGCATTTAAATTTGAAAGCCCCGCTCTACGGTGAAGTTGTGACTTTTTGACGCTTTTTGAAAAAGGATAATCTTGGTCGCCATGCTTTTGTCCTTGTCATATAATGAAAACAAACGCTTCGAAATTTAGCATCCTCCATACGTCTAATCTGCACGGGTAAATTTTGAAAGCGATCGGATGAAATATCTAGCAGGAGCTAGTTTCAGAACACCTGGAAATTGTAAAAATCTGCAGAAAATGACCTTTTTTAAACATTTGGAGGTTAAAAATGTACATAAAAGATGTTGCACGCCAACTGAATTAGATCTCTACTAGCTTATATTGGTATACGGCAGAGTGAGGCTACATTCTTCACTGTTGGTGCTGGAGCATGGTAAAAATTGTCCGCGGACCACTTTGGCCCTTGGAAGCAAAAAGTTTGGCCCCCCCTGTACTTAACAAAACAGAAGAAGAGTTTCAACCGTCTGTGAGGCCGTGAACGTGACAGGCTGAGCCCTGAGGGCCGCAGTCAGGAAGTAGTCTTTGCCATTAAGTTACATGTCTTTTGTTGCACCCTGCAAAGTGTTAATACTGTAAGTATTGTTCTTATCACACACCAGCTGTATGATTGTAACGTTTTCATTAGCAAATTTTGAGGTGTTGGACTTGCCATGTAAAGTCTAATCGGTAGCATGTCTATGGCAAATCCAATGTAAATTAGCATCGAGCTAGCACATTTTGAAAAGTGGAGCCTTACTTTTGAGTGCTTATCAGGAATGCTTGCTTTGATGGCATGAAAAATTACAACATTACTTGGAGGCAGTCTGTTACAGATATACCTTATTGCCCGGACATGACGTCACATGCAACCGAAATATGGTAGTAGTATATGGTAATAATGTATAGTATATTGTCGCTTCTAAAGGGCTCTGATAACTCGTTAAATATAGCGACGAGGTTAGCAACCCTTATGATGCTTCATGCTCAGTCTTCTTATTCTCTGACAGACCAGGTAGGTTTTAGTGTGTTCATGAGCACACATAGAATTATTTGTGACCCGCCACAAATAAATGAATGTTTTTGGATGTTAAGCACACAAGTGGACTGCGAGCTAAGCGCAGACCACGCGCCCCGCGATCCATGGGGGTGCCACGTTTTGCGTGAAGGAAGTGCATGTAAAATGTCAATTAATGAGTGACACGGCAATTCAAATTTCATATACCGTATGTGCGTAGACCCTCCCTGTTCAGTCACTGATAAAAAATATAATGGTAAATTCCCCCTAAATATTCAAACAGCCACCATGTGCCATCAGTCTTAGAAGAGGTCATAGCAGGTTCGAATCCCAGTCGGAGATGTGTCAGGAAGATTTTAAAATTGTTATTGTAAATGTGTTATTTTGTACACACAAAAGAAATAACAAATAAGAAATAAAATTGTTTTGGGCCCCAATTTAGTCTCCTCAGTGACACTACCTGGTACGGTTTCATGGCCTTCACTCTCTCCAGAGACACGGAGCAGTCAGACCACATCAGTGTCCAGTCGTCGCCTTCCATTGCTTCTCTGAGGCCGAAACGTCGAGCAGCACGCCGCACTGACAACACACACACGCTAAAGATGAGTATCATTATAACGGTGTAACGCATACAGAGTCCCCATATGGTACAACAACACACACTAAAGATGAGTGTATTATTATAGCGGAGTATTGCATACAGAGGCCCCACATGGTAAAACACATGCGCTAAAGATGAGTGTATTATTATAGTATTATTACAGCGGTGTAACACATAGAGTTCCCACATGATAGAACAACACACACTAAAGATGAGCGTATTATTATAGCGATTCAACCAATACAGAGTCCCCACATGGTACAACACACACACTAAAGATGAGCGTATTATAATAGCGATGCAACGAATACAGAGTCCCCACAGGGTACAACACACACCCTCAAGATGAGTGTACTATTATAGCGATGTAACGAATACAGAGTCCCCACATGGTACAATACACACGCTAAAGATGAGTGTATTATTATAGCCGTGTAACGCATACAGAGTCCCCACATGGTACAACACACACACTAAAGATGAGTGTATTAATATAACGGTGTAACGCATACAGAGTCCCGACATCGTACAACACACACACTAAAGATGAGTGTATTATTAAAGCTATGTAACGCATACAGAGACCCCACATGGTACAACACACGCGCTAAAGATGAGTGTAATATTATAGCGGTGTAACACATACAGAGTCCCCACATGGTACAACAACAAACACTAAAAAAGAGTGTATTATAGCGGTGTAACGTATACAGAGTCCCCACATGGTAGAACACACACACTAAATATGAGTGTACTATTATAGCGGAGTAACGCATACAGAGTCCACACATGGTACAACACAGGCGCTAAAGATGAGTGTACAATTATAGCGGTGTAACGCATACAGAGTCCACACATGGTACAACACACACACTAAAGATGAGTGTACTATTATAGCGGTGTAACGCATACAGAGTCCCCACATGGTACAACAAACACACACTAAAGATGAGTGTACTATTATAGCGGTGTAACGCATACAGAGTCCACACATGGTACAACACAGGCGCTAAAGATGAGTGTACTATTATAGCGGTGTAACGCATACAGAGTCCCCACATGGTACAACACAGGCGCTAAAGATGAGTGTACTATTATAGCGGTGTAACGCATACAGAGTCCACACATGGTACAACACAGGCGCTAAAGATGAGTGTACTATTATAACGGTGTAACGCATACAGAGTCCCCAAATGGTACAACACACACACTAAAGATGAGTGTACTATTATAGCGGTGTAACGCATACAGAGTCCCCACATGGTACAACACACACGCTAAAGATGAGTGTATCATTATAGCAGAGTAACGCATACAGAGTCCTCACATGGTACAACACATGCGCTAAAGATGAGTGTATCATTATAGCGGTGTAACGCATACAGAGTCCCCACATGGTACAACACACACGCTAAAAATGAGTGTATTATTATAGCGGTGTAACACATACAGAGTCCCCACATAGTACAACAACACACACTAAAGATGAGTGTATTATTATAGCAGACTTACTTACCGTACCCAGGGTATAGCAAATTACACTGTTCCTTACACCCACCCACCCCCTTCCCCGTCTGTCCGCCTGTCCCGGGCGACGCGCCCCTCCCCCTGGAGAGACATTACCTTAACTAACAACTTTTCTGGGGGAAACACTGGTACCCAAAGTAAACTAAGCTGCCCCATTAAAACTGAAGTAAATACCACGCCATGACAATGGCGTACGTTACATGAGGGGTGTCCAAACTTTTTCCGTTGAGGGTCACGAACTAAAAAATCTAATTAAATGGGGGCCAATGTTTATATTTGTTATTTTCAAAACCTATAAAACATATTTATTGTATTAACATTTGGGCCTTCCCTCCAGTTTGGCCCCAGGTACCCGGAAGACTGAGTCATAAAAATGTTCAAATTAGGTGATAATTTTTTTTTCAGTTTGAATCTCGAGATTAACTTCAGATAGATCTGTCGACATGAATTAAACTTTTTTTTTTGTAAGTTTTATGCCCTGTTTGTTAAAGTAAACCCTGTTTTTCATGGAGAAAATACAAAATATGATCTTCTATAAGTGGAATATTTGATGTGAAGTCATTAGAGCCTTAAATAGGTCAATAATTTATAACAATGTTGATTTTGATTCATTATTAATTTATGAACAATGACAGTTTTTTAAAAATCCCACTTAAATTCTCAGTAATCCAAAAGGGCCCCATTCATAATTTTTTTTTTACTTTCAGCGCCTAAATATCTAGACCTGGGGTGTCCAAACTACAGATCGCAGGCCAAGCGTGGCCGGGAGCTTGCATTCATTTTTATGGTCTGAAAGCTTAGATGCTGATGATATGTTGCTATCTAGTGGACAACATGAGTTTTTCAGGTCAATGACTTTTAAATTATATCTTGATCAGAAGTATGCACAGCATTTTATATGACCCAATGCAAATAACCTTCCCTAGTCATAGTGCAAAAAAAAAGAACCAACACAAAATGTCAACAGACATGGTTACTGAACTTTGTGGGTATTAAAACAAATAATGTCCATTCACCATATTTTTTTCCAAATGACACCCATTACAAAGCAAATATGGTAAAAATGCAAAACACTCTCTATTTCTCTCATCGCATTTTAGCTGCTTGATATTTCTGATTGATTACAAAACTTCAAGGATGTTGTCACAGAAGTAAACAAGGTATGAGTCAAACTTTCACATACTCTTAATATCCAAATTTATTATACCCATTATATTAATACAACATGGATAGTCTATATCTATCTATCTATCCATCTATCTATATATATATATATATATATCCCTATATGTATCTGTATATCTATATATATATATATATATATATAGATAGATAGATAGTACACGCAGTCGCCTTTCGGCACTCGACCACATTTTTTTAGCCCAATGTGGCCCCCAAGTCAAAAAGTTTGGACACCCCTGATCTAGACAAACTTCAGTTCTATCCGCGATTATAAGTTTTCATCATTTTTTTGGTTTATTTTATGCCGTTTTTGTCATTACAAACATTGTTTTTTTATACAGTAGGAAGGGGATTCATATGGCCCCATTCGCCGTAATTTACCTGACACATGAAATGTGACGAATTGTGGATTTGCACTGTCCACTTTAGCCGCGAGACGGCAGTAGAGTGTTTTGGGGCAACTCCAACTTTGACCGCAGCGTCAGTTGCTGTATAGAGTGGCGCATTCCATCATTTTTATCAGACTGCATTGCAAAATGACTTCCTCCCACCTTCCCTACTGTGTAGCAAACACACAAAATTTGCAATATTTTCTCCCAAAAATATTTCAAAGTGAAATATTTAATGTGACGTAATTGGAGCCTGAATTGGTCAATAATTTATAACAACATGGACTTTGATTCATTATTATTTTTCAGCAATGAGATTTAAAGAAAAAAAAACAGCCTGCACGGCAGCTTTGAGCTATTAGAGTCAACATTGCAACTTTTTTTCTGATTTTAAATAACGGGACTCTTGCCTTCACGTAATCAAACGAGCTTGGTGATCGTCCAGAGTGTCCCTGTAAGTATATTTCTATTGTTGATGCAAATAAATGTAACTGATTAAGCATTGAAATACGTGTCTGATAACCTTCATTTCCCTCTGATTAAATAACGAACATGCGGCGAGGTGGGAGAGAGCCGAGGTCTTTGGGAGTCCCCCGCCAACAGTTGCACCAGTAGTATTTTATTGTGTGTGTGAGATCTAAACGTACCACTTTCATACTTGCAGGTGGTCAAGTTGATCCACAGTCAACTGAAAGACAAGAAAGGACACAGGGGGACAGAACAGGCCTCCTCGTTGCCATGACAACAAGAGGCGTACGAGATCAGCAGGTAAAGGTACCTCCTCTTAATCTTTCTCTTCTTCAGGGTGTTCTCCGGCGCGCAGCTTGCTGTGCTCGCCGTCTGCGTGTTGTCGGGATCGCTGTCGTCATGCCGATGGTCTCCAGCGTGAACGCCGGGCGTCTTTGGCAGAGCCATCCTCTGCGCACGGACTGGACAAGACCGTAAACACCCTCGTTCATCTTACGTGGTCGATTAGGTTCATGTCTAAGAACTTTGCTTCAAGTCACTTTCCGTGAGTCCGAAATGTTAGTGACTCACGTTTGCGGCCTACATGAGACGGGGCACAGGAGGACTTTTCTGCCGTCCCTGTACCCCGCGTTGATGCCAAAATCCGTCTGTCAAGACCCTGTGGCACGTCCAACTGGATGAAGCCCCCAGCTTCAGGGCTTCCATGTCAGTCTGCAGATGTCATGGCGAAGGGTGCTGGCATCTGGTGGGCCATCAAAAAGTGTTAGAAAACATTTCATCCCTCGTCTTTCGATAAGTTTGACATTTTGTGCGCTGAAGCAGAAGTATTGCTCCTTACTGACAAGCATGGAACCTTCAACTCAGCATATCAGCTTGATTTAGGAAAATCAACTGCAGCTTTTTTGCGCCAATTCACACTTGTGATGTGACGTTCGCAAACAAATCTAGTCTTTTGAACGGATCTTTTAAGTGGAACCGAGTCCCACTTGTGAGCTGTTCGTTTGAGAGACAATTTTTTTATTCACGTGCAAAATAAGCGTCGACAATAGCCCACTCTGCACTTGTGTGCCACCCGACTGGCAGCTGGACAAGAAAATGAGTAAAAGTTCAAGGAAATATGGCAGCATTTAGTAAACTTTTTCAAATTAAAAACATATATTGTTACATGTAAAAATATCAAAATGTATGTATATATTATTTAATGAATATTATTTTTTAATTTTATTTTTTTCAAATTATGATGATGACATGATATGGGTCACTACATTTGGGTACCCATTCTTGGTGGGCGTAGCCTGGTGGCAAAAACTGCTCCTCACCATTATTAATTAAACTGTCATTACTTCACTTAAGATCAGGGGTGTCAAACCTTCTGACTTGGCCGCATTGAGCTAAAAAAATTTGGTCGAGGGCCGAAAGCCAACTGCATGTAAAGTAACTAATAAATAAATATACATATGCATATACAGTATATTTATACAGTCGTGGTTAAGCTGTTTGGCCACAATACCCGATTGATATACCCATATATAATATGTTTGGAGGAGAAAAGGTGAGGCCTTTAATGCCAGGAACACCATTCCTACCGTCAAGCATGGTGGTGGTAGTATTATGCTCTGGGCTTGTTTTGCTGCCAATGGAACCGGTGCTTTAAATGGGACAATGAAAAGGAGGATTGCCATCAGCCCGGAGGTTGGGTCTTGGGCGCAGTTGGGTGTTTCAACAGGACAATGACCCCAAACACACGTCAAAAGTGGTAAAAGAATGGCTAAATCAGGCTAGAATTAAGGTTTTAGAATGGCCTTCCCAAAGTCCTGACTTAAACGTGTGGACAATGCTGAAGAAACAAGTCCATGTCAGAAAACCAACAAATTTGGCTGAACTGCACCAATTTTGTCAAGAGGAGTGGTCAAAAATATATCTAATATAGATGATGCAAGGCATTAGTGAGGTTAGAAAGGAGAAAGGAAACTGATCCAATGCAGCAGAGACATTCAATGCGTGCCACGCATTAGAGGCTAAGAGATATTAATGCGTGATAATATTATTTATCATTATTATAATATTATTGTCATTTCCATTAAGAAAGTGTTATTTTATTGTTATTTTTTGGTCATGTTTCCTCTTACGTCATTGACAACGATCGATAGCCCTTCGGCTTTGACTGCCCGTCGCTGGAAGGATACTTCATCTTTGACAGCTGCTGGAATCTGAAGAAATCGATTATTGTTTTTTTTTTGTACAGGCGCGAAACAGGACAGACCCCCGGCAACTTTGTGACTTTATTGGACGCAGTCCTGGAAGTAAATGGGGGGGGTTTGTAGGGGAGAAGAAATTTGGCGTGATAGCTGCAGCAGTGCCTAAAGGAATAATTGCCTGTTTTAAAGAGTGCTGCTCGTTTTTTGTATGTGGGTAACAATATTTAACATACTTGCCAACCTTGAGACCTCCGATACCGGGAGGTGAGGTGGGGCGGGGGGGCGTGGTTAAGATTGTGGTTAAGAGGGGAGTATATTTAAGCTAGAATTCTCCAACTCAAGTATTTCATATATATATATATATATATATATATATATATATATATATATATATATATATATATATATATATATATATATATATATGTATATGTATATGTATATGTATATGTATATGTATATGTATATATATATATATGTATATATATATATATGTATGAATGTATGAAATACTTGACTTTCAGTGAATTGTAGCTATATATATATATATATATATATATATTTATTTATTTTATTATACATATAATACTTGAATTTCAGTGTTCTGGAGGCTATCCAGTAGATGGAAGTATTGTCCTGTTTAAGAGTGTCACAACATTGCTGTTTACGGCAGACGAACTGCTTTACGGTAGAATAAACATGACTGCTGTTGTTGTGTGTTGTTACCGCGCTGGGAGGACGTTAATGAAACTGCCTAACACACATAAAACCCACATAAGAAACCAAGAACTCGCCCTCGATCATTCTACAGTTATAACGTGATTGGGCAGGCACGCTGTTAATATTGTGGGAAAGCGGACGTGAAAACAGACTGTCGCCGCTGTCCCCACTCAGGTCCACATTGAGCTGGAGGGGGCGTGGCCTCCAGCTCCGGCTGAATTCCGGGAGTTTATCGGGAGAAAATTTCTGCCGGGAGGTTATCGGGAGAGGCGTTGAATACCGGGAGTCTTCCGGTAAAACCGGGAGGGTTGGCAAGTATGATTTAACTATGTATATATATTTCCGAATTGGTTCAACCGCCACCCGCCCGAATCTATTTAAAATCTTTTTTTTTCGTCATGCATCCGCCCGACCCGCGGATTATCCGCGGACTCCGCGGTTGTGTCCGCAAACCGCGCATCTCTAATATATATATATATATATATATATATACATATACATACAGTATATATATATATTTAGAGAGAAAGATAGAGAGAGAGATAGATAGAGAGAGAAAGAGAAAAAGAGAGAGAGAGAGCGAGAGAGAGAACATTTAAGAGGAGGTACCTATATAAAAAGATTTTAGTATAAGTACTTTTATAAGTACTCCCATTGTGTTTTGTAATGGATGGGTGTAATTTAGAATTTTTATGGTGCATTGACATTTTCTATAATGTCCACAAAGTTCAGTGAGCAGGTTGTGTTATGTGTAGTCATGTCTGTTGACATTTTGTGTTGGTTGGATATATTTATTTTTGCACCATGACTAGGGAAAGTTGTTTGCATTGGGTCACATAAGTGAATGCCACGCACACTTCCTTTCAGAGCATAATTAAAGGTCATTGACTTAAATTTCTCAAGGTGTACAACAAAATAATAGCAATATCAAAATTTTCAGACTATTAAAATGATTGAAAATTCCCTGTGGGTAAAACTTAAATTTACGGCCAAATTGATTACCACTGGCCCGTGAGACGTAGTTTGGACTTTAGATGATCAGAGACAGATACTAAACTGATGAGCGATGATAAATTGTGAAAAAATAAAACGTCATTACTTCATTTTAAATTATTAGAGCTTCTTCCAAACTGATATATGGCTTTAAGGATAGGTTCTGATCATAAATAGACGTTAATATCAACAACATCGCCTCCCCTGTGTTGGAAAATGAAAACAGTCTTAACTTACTTCTACGAGGGCCAAACTTTCAAAAAAATTTGATGGTATGTCATCGGTAAGGACGTGACGGCATGCGTCATGTGAGCCGAGGGTGAACCCCGAGTTGCACAGGGGTTCGAAGGCCGCAGCTTTAATTTTTATTTGGATTCACTTTTCGGATTTATTATTCAAAAGGTACAGTAGTAGTTCAAGTGTACACACACCATGTATGGTAGTATACACTGTAAAAACAATCTGCACAATTTAAAGTAAAATAAATTCACAATGTATAAAACATCACGGTATGTTAATGTTGAATCCGTTATTTTTACAGTTGATAACTGTTTTTGCGTAGAGTAAATTACTATGGAAAAAACTGATATATTGTTAACCTGTTTACAAAAAAACTATAGAATTGACGGTAAAATAATGTCAGCTGTGGTTGCCAAGAATTCTCCATAAACAAATTAGGGCCAATTTTAGTGTTGCCAATCAGCCTAATTATTTGTACAACCTTTCACTGAAAAACTCACAACACTGCCTTCCACGACATGTTCCCTTAAAGGGAGCTATTAAAAATGAGCCTTACATGCTCCGTAACAGGAACTGGTTGCAAGCAGTTATGTAACAGATACGGAGCATTTAAGGCTCATTTTAAATAGCTCACTTGAAGGAACATGTTGCGGAAGGCCATGTTGTGAGTCGTCCAGTGAAAGGTTGTACAAATATTTTCAAGTTAGGAACCTCATGTACTGCTCACATGTTTAAAAAACGCAGGCATTTTGCAGATACCAGCTTTGCTAAAGGGGCAGCATGGTGGTGCAGTAGTTAGCGCTTGTGCCTCACAGGGAGAAGGTCCTGCGTTCGATTCCCAGGCTAGGGGTCTTTCTGTGTGGAGTTTGCATGTTCTCCCCGTGACTGCATGGGTTCTCTTCGGTTTCCTCCCGCCTCCAAAGACATGCACCTGGGGATAGGCTGATTGGCAACACTAAAATTGTCCCTCATTGGTTTTACGGTGAATTCCTGGCAACCTCTGCTGCCAGTATTTTACTGTAAATTCGATATTTTTGGTAAACAGGTAAACAATATATCAGGGTTTTTTTCATAGTAATTTACCCTGAGCAAAAACAGTTAACAACCGTAAAATTAACCGATTCAACATCAACGTACTGTTGTGTACGTCGGGATGGTATTTTTTAAGGTGAAATCGTGGCAACCACAGCTGCCGGTATGTTACCGTAAATTTGACAGATTTTTTTTTTACAGTGTAAGGGACGGCGTGGCGAAGTTGGTACAGTGGCTGTGCCAGCAATCGGAGTGTTGCTGGTTACTGGGGTTCAATTCCCACCTTCTACCTTCCTAGTCACGTCCGTTGTGTCCTTGGGCAAGACCCTTTGCCTCTGATGGCTGCTGGTTAGCGCCTTGCATGGCAGCTCCCGCCATCAGTGTGTGAATGTGTGTGTGAATGGGTAAATGTGGAAATACTGTCAAAGCGCTTTGAGTACCTTGAAGGTAGAAAAGCGCTCTACAAGTATAACCCATTTATCATTTATTTATTTATTTAATTTTGTACTCACATTTTTACTATGTCCTATTTTTCATTGTAGTTGTATTTATACTTTCTATGTCCATTATTGCATTTTATTTGTACCTATTATTTGTGTATTTTTTCCATATTGTTAAAATAATACATTTTTTTGGTTCTATATATATATATATATATATGTATAATAGGAAATTCAAATTAGTGAATGAAAACACAACAAGAATCTAATTACAGCCAATATTTCAGAAAAAATCCCACCAATAGAGTAATATTTGTGTAATTTATTCTGATATACATCTTATACTAGTGATTGTTTCCTTGATAACAAATTCTATCTCTAATCCACACCCCAAAAGTCAACATTTGACATGTATATCCTCCCTTTATTTGGATCTTCATTAGTTGGCTCACAATCATCTTTTTGTTTCAATGCAAACAAGTCAAAGCTTAAATACCAGCATGACTGGTGTGCTGTCGTGTTTCCATGGAAACCGAAAGCTGCCGCTAGCCAGTTAGCCTACTCGCTTACATTTCGACGTAAATGTACACAAATGTCACACACGTCCCAAACCTGCTCGAACAAAATGTTCCCTCGCTGTTCCTCTCCTTTGTTGAGATGTTTTGTCTCCAATGGTGAAGTTTGGGTGCTCTTAAGACCCAAAACACGGAGAAGTAAAAAAAAGTAAGCTCGAGTTTCAAGCTCGCACGCTTCCTTCTGCTGTTAGCCAATCACGAACAGATAACTGCGAGCTTCGACACTCTGATTGGCTTTTTTTGCTACCTGATCGCTGATTGGCTGTTGCGCTCAAGCTTGTTATTGGCCGGGTGCTATCTTCATTCAAACTGAGTATTTTACAATATTTCAGATTTGCAGTTATTTAACCATGTAATGCATTTAAATTCCTATAACAAAAATGAAATATTATGTTATACAGTACTATTTGTTATAGTTTTAACCGTAATGTTTTCAAACATGTTTATTGTCTGAAGGACAGCTGTTGTTATTGTGTTCATGATACTAATAAATGTACTGATTGGTCAGCATAACTATGTTGAAATGTCTTGAGCGTCAACGAGGGAGTTTGCCGCTCTCTTGTGTTGTAAGGGTGACGCGGCCAGTAATGACGTCATAAACTGATGAGGTCGTGAGCAGCACAGATGTTGCCAACTTGTCGTTTTTGTGTGTTTTGTAGTATTATGTATGTTTAAAATTCGTACATCCTGTTTGATATTAAATTAAAAATGTTTTTTAAATCTGTGACTTGTTCCGGGGCGTGTCAAATGTCATTTTACGGCGTTTCTCGAGTCGTTTAGAAATCTCCGAGTGTCCGTGAAGGCAGCGGAGCGGCTGACACACAGCAGGTGTGATGGCGGACAGTTGTCCACAACAAGTGACAACAAACATGTAAGTTTGATTCTCTCCTCGTTTTTGTGCGTCGTCATGTCGCCTCTGCTAGTGAACTTGTTGCTGTGCGCTTTATGACAAACTATTTGCTTACTTTCGTTTGTCGCCATGACGCGTCCTGTTAATCTAACCGTGTTTTTTTTTTTTTTTTTTTTTTTGCCGCCATGACTTGGCACCTGAAGTTGTTGCGTAAGAGTGACGTTTGGCGGCTAGAGGGCAGGAAGAAAAGTGGCGTTGTCGGTGTCATGTCGCCGTGGGGCACCTGTTGTCTTCACTCACTGCTGACGTCAGCGCCTTTTTCTTGCAGCATGCACAAGTCCACTCCTGCCTTCTCGCAGGTGGCGTTTAAGGACATCCCGCACTCGTACTCGCCGTGCAGCCCCGTCACCTGCAACTACACCCTCGCTGCGCCCTTCCAGGCCAGCAGCCGCGACTGGGTGGGCATTTTTAAGGTAGATGACGTCACTTTTTGCACCTTTTTCTCCTGCTGTGTGTGTGTGAGGACACCTGTGTGAAGTTGGCCACGCCCTAATCATTGCAATTATGTCAAATAACACTGACATCCGTTTGTGCTGTAAAAATGTTCCTTTTTAATTAGCTGCAATTTTTTTTGTCTAAATATGATTGTTTTATGTTATGGGGCTGGTTATGAATAATAAAATGTTAATAACATTAAAACTATAGTGGTTAGACCAGGGGTGTCCAAACTTTTTCCACTGAGGGCCGCACACTGAAAAATCAAAGCACGCGGGGCCATTTTGATATTTTTTCATTTTCAAAACCAATACAATATACACTTTTTTATTTTCTCCGGGTAAGAAGCCATTTAAACTAGAACTAGCCGGCGTCAGACTGGATAATCCATGCACACATAGCAATTCTCTTAGAATAAAACACAACTCACATAATGTTTTTTCTTTTGTGACCGTGTCAGAGGCAGACATACATTGTACCGAGGTAGCTAACTATGATGCGTTCAGTTTATCGCAACATCAAGCAAACAATCTGAATATCCCCGTCGTATCAATTCCTAGATATGGTCGAAACTATTTAAAGTGCAATACGCATAATAAACGCAACATTATTAATATTGCTACTTCGTATAATTTCAACAAACAATCCTCAAAACAGCCCACTACCTATAATATGGGCTTTTTAAACATAAGATCATTATCTTCCAAAACGTTATTAGTTAATGAAGTCATTAGAGACAACAAACTTGACGTCGTTGGTCTCGCCGAGACCTGGCTCAAACCAGACGATTTGTTTGCGCTAAATGAAGCATCTCCTCCTGGCTATACCAATACACATGTTGCCAGACCTCTTAAAAGGGGAGGGGGTGTCGCACTAATATACAATGAAAACTATAATCTTACACCTAACCTAAATAATAAATATAACTCGTTTGAGGTGCTCACTTTGAGGTTTGTCACACCGCTGCCTCTCCACCTGGCTGTTATCTACCGCCCCCCTGGGCCCTATTCGGACTTCATCAGTGAATTCTCAGAGTTTGTTGCCGATCTAGTGACGCACGCCGACAATATAATCATAATGGGGGACTTTAATATCCATATGAATACCCCATCGGACCCTCCATGCGTGGCGCTCCAGACTATAATTGATAGCTGTGGTCTTACACAAATAATAAATGAACCCACGCATCGCAACGGTAATACGATAGATCTAGTGCTTGTCAGGGGTGTCACCACCTCTAAAGTTACGATACTCCCGTACGCTAAAGTAATGTCCGACCATTAC
Organism: Entelurus aequoreus; assembly: GCF_033978785.1. Taxonomy (NCBI): domain Eukaryota; kingdom Metazoa; phylum Chordata; class Actinopteri; order Syngnathiformes; family Syngnathidae; genus Entelurus; species Entelurus aequoreus. Next base: position 56,983,844 of record NC_084738.1, on the reverse strand, counting down.
CTTATAAAATTCGAAGTTCTGACTCATTGTCAACAAACTAATAATAATAATAATAATAACTGCTATAGCAGCTGCAACATTAATGCTGCCACAACGACGACTCTTACTGACCTACTGCCTTCGGTAATGGCACCATTCCCAAATTATGTGGGCTCTATTGATAACCTCACTAACAACTTTAATGACGCCCTGCGCGACACCATTGATATTGTAGCACCGCTAAAGCTAAAAAGGGCCCCTAAAAGGCGTACCCCATGGTTTACAGAAGAAACTAAAGCCCAGAAATTATCATGTAGAAAGCTGGAACGCAAATGGCGTGCGACTAAACTTGAGGTCTTCCATCAAGCATGGAGTGATAGTTTAATAACTTATAAACGCATGCTTACCTCAGCTAAAGCTAAATATTACTCAAATCTCATCCACCTCAACAAAAATGATCCTAAATTTCTGTTTAGTACAGTAGCATCGCTAACCCAACAAGGGACTCCTCCCAGTAGCTCCACCCACTCAGCAGATGACTTTATGAATTTCTTTAATAAGAAAATTGAAGTCATTAGAAAAGAGATTAAAGACAATGCATCCCAGCTACAACTGGGTTCTATTAACACAAATACGACTGTATATAAGACGGACACTGCCCTCCAAAATAGTTTCTCTCTCTTTGATGAAATAACATTGGAGGAATTGTCAAAATGTGTAAATGGGACAAAACAAACAACATGTTTACTTGACCCAATTCCTGGGAAACTTATCAAGGAGCTTTTTGTATTATTAGGTCCATCAGTATTAAATATTATAAACTTATCACTTTCCTCTGGCACTGTTCCCCTAGCATTCAAAAAAGCGGTTATTCATCCTCTACTCAAAAGACCTAACCTCGATCCTGATCTCCTGGTAAACTACCGGCCGGTGTCCCACCTTCCGTTTATCTCGAAAATCCTCAAAAAAATTGTAGCACAGCAGCTAAATGAACACTTAGCGTCTAACAATCTCTGTGAACCTTTTCAATCCGGTTTCAGGGCAAATCACTCTACGGAGACAGCCCTCGCAAAAATGACTAATGATCTATTGCTAACGATGGATTCTGATGCTTCATCTATGTTGCTACTTCTTGATCTTAGCGCCACTTTCGATACTGTTGATCATAATATTTTATTAGAGCGTATCAAAACGCGTATTGGGATGTCAGACTTAGCCTTGTCTTGGTTTAACTCTTATCTTACTGACAGGATGCAGTGTGTCTCCCAAAACAATGTGACCTCGGACTATGTTAAGGTAACGTGCGGAGTTCCCCAGGGTTCGGTTCTTGGCCCTGCACTCTTTAGTATTTACATGCTGCCGCTAGGTGACATCATACGCAAATACAGTGTTAGCTTTCACTGTTATGCTGATGACACCCAACTCTACATGCCCCTAAAGCTGACCAACACGCCGGATTGTAGTCAGCTGGAGGCGTGTCTTAATGAAATTAAACAATGGATGTCCGCTAACCTTTTGCAACTCAACGCTAAGAAAACGGAAATGCTGATTATCGGTCCTGCTCAACACCGACATCTATTTAAAAATACCACCTTAACATTTGACAACCAAACAATTAAACAAGGTGACTCTGTTAAGAATCTGGGTATTATCTTCGACCCAACTCTCTCGTTTGAGTCGCACATTAAAAGTGTTACTAAAACGGCCTTCTTTCATCTCCGTAATATCGCTAAAATTCGTCCCATTTTGTCCACAAGCGATGCTGAGATCATTATCCATGCGTTCGTTACATCTCGTCTCGATTACTGTAACGTTTTATTTTCAGGCCTCCCTATGTCTAGCATTAAAAGATTACAGATGGTACAAAATGCGGCTGCTAGACTTTTGACAAAAACAAGAAAGTTTGATCATATTACGCCTATACTGGCCCACTTGCACTGGCTTCCTGTGCACCTAAGATGCGACTTTAAGATTTTACTACTTACGTATAAAATACTACACGGTCAAGCTCCTGCCTATCTTGCCGATTGTATTGTACCATATGTCCCGGCAAGAAATCTGCGTTCAAAGAACTCCGGCTTATTAGTGATTCCCAGCGCCCAAAAAAAGTCTGCGGGCTATAGAGCGTTTTCTATTCGGGCTCCAATACTATGGAATGCCCTCCCGGTAAAAGTTAGAGATGCTACCTCAGTAGAATCATTTAAGTCTCATCTTAAAACTCATTTGTATACTCTAGCCTTTAAATAGACTCCCTGTTTAGACCAGTTGATCTGCCGTTTCTTTTCTTTGCTTTTCTACTCTGCTCCAAACCCGGGGTGGACCGCTAGCCTGTTCATCAGATGGGAACATCTCTACGCTGCTGACCCGTCTCCACTCGGGATGGTTCCTGCTTGCCCCACTATGGACTGGACTCTCGCTGATGTGTTAGACTTTCACAATATTATGTCAGACCCCCTCGACATCCATTGCTTTCGGTCTCCCCTAGAGGGGGGGGGGGGGGGGGGTACCCACATATGCGGTCCTCTCCAAGGTTTCTCATAGTCATTCACATTGACGTCCCACTGGAGTGAGTTTTCCTTGCCCGTATGTGGGCTCTGTACCGAGGATGTCGTTGTGGCTTGTACAGCCCTTTGAGACACTTGTGATTTAGGGCTATATAAATAAACATTGATTGATTGATTGATTGATTGATTTTATTTTTGGGGCTCCCTCAAGTTAGGTCCTAGAGACCCAGAAGGGTTTCAGTCTTAAAAAAGGTTAAAAATAAGTCGTATATTATTTTTTTCATAAAAGCCTTGAATCTCTAATTCTATTCATTATTTTTTTTTTACATTTTACGAGCTTTTTGTCGAAACTGTGGTTTTTGGGGCTAAAATACAAAATATACAATATTTTTCCCAAAAAGATTTTCAAAGTGGAATATTCGATGTGAAGTAATTGGATCCCTAAATAGGTCAATAATTCATAGCAAAGTCGATTTTAATTTTAATTTTTTATTTTTTTTATAGCAAAGACAGTTATTAAATTCCACTAAAATTCTCGGGGATCCAAAAGTGCCCCACTCATAAAAAGGTCATGCTTTTTTTTTTTCATTCAACACTTTAATCTCTATATCAGCTTCAGATAATATATAGTGTAATTAGTTTAGTATATGTATTATAACAATCAATAGAATAATTAGTATAATTAGTAATAGTATATAATTAGTATGTTTTTTAAATATAATTTTCATATTTTTGTTGTATTTATGTCCTTAAATCAGTCAATAATTCATAGCAACATTGATTTTGATTCATTATTATTTTTTGAGAAATTATTTTAAAAAATGGTGTTATTAGAGTCAACATTGCAACTTTTTCTCGTTGCATTCCACCTATTTGCTCTTTTATTCCACTTTTTAATGTTTTAAAAAAAAAAAAGTTGTAGTATTTTTACAACGATGTGCTGCGGGCCGGTAAAACATTAGCTGCGGGCCGCAAATGGCCCCCGGGCCACACTTTGGACACCCCTGGGTTAGACAAAAAAAACTGTAGCACAAACGAATAAGACTGTCAGGCTTGGTAAAAAGGATAGGACTCAGATGCAGAGTAGGGAACTTCGACAGGCTTTTATTTTGACAGGTTCCTTTCACCTCCAGAGTAAAGGAATACAATATCTATTTGAACAAAAAACTAGTCGTCGAAAAAGTTTCCAAAAAAATAGGAACAACCGAAAATCACTCAGAACGGAGGAAAACACAAAAGCAAAGACAAACTATAATTGGCGCCGTATATGCTATAAAATTTATTAACACAAAAACGCTCCAACAGGAGGAAGAAACAACGGCTATGAAAAATTCTACACTTATCTAATCTATTTAAATTTAACAAAAAATTTGAGGAAAGAATGAAAAATAACTGATAACTCACCACTTCGGCTGAATAAACTAAATAACAAAATCACTCTGCTGAGGAGGAAGAAAGGAAAACTCAAAATAGCAATGAAGGGATTCAGGATCAAGAAACATAAGCACAAGACGAGGCAATGCAAGACATGGACATCGAAGCCAGAGAGGCACGAATACACGAGACAATCTGGCACAGAACAAAGGGAGGAGTGGGCTTATAAGACACATGAGAGTAATAGGGAACAGTTGGAAACAATCAGGGAACTGGGATGACGTCAGACTGATGACACAAAAGCAAGGGCAAGTGACTTGAAATGAGAGGAGAGTTACTTTTCAAACTAAAACATGCAAATCACAAGACAGAAAAAAACCAAGACAAGACATCCCTCACCGCGGTGTGACAAAGACGAGTTTGAGTGATTTTGACAAGTGGGGGCCGGGGGTGGGTATAAATAATAACAACAAAAACTATAACATAAAAACTATAATAGTTTAAAGCAACAATTTAGCAACACAAACCTATTAACAAGGTGTGTGTTAATAGCCTAAAAACTATACAACTTTAACAAATTAAAAACTATAAACGGCAATAACATACAAACTATAATAGTTGGACAAAACAATTTTGCAGCACAAATGTAGCACAAACGTTTGGGACAAGTTTGAGAGGAGTTTGACAAGGTTGGGGGTGGGCTGGTTATGAATAATACCATGTTGATAACAAAAAGTATAACAATTTGACAAAACAATTGTGCAACTCAAACCTGCACAAATGTAGCACAAACATTCAAAATAAGTCTGGGGAGATTTTGAGAAAGTGAGGGAAGGGGGGGAAGGGTTATTAATAATAACACGCTAATAACATAAAAATTATATCATATAACATAACTGTAATTGTTAGACAAAAACATTGCAGCACAAACGATTGAGGCATGTTTGGGGAGATTTTGACACGGTGGTTATGACGTTATTGACATAAAAAGTATAAAAGGTTAACATAAAAACTACAATAGACAAACAAAATGTTGCAGCACATACATAACACAAATGTTTGGGACAAGTTTGGGGCGATTTTGACAAGGAGGTTATGAATGATAAAACGTTAACATAAAACATTTTCCATAAAAACTATGATAGACAAAAAAAATGTAAGCACAAACGTAGCACAAATGTATGGGACAAGTTTGGGGAAATGTTGACATGGAGATTATAAATCATAAAACATAAATAACCAAAACCTAATATTTCGAATAATAAAACGTTGATAACATAAAAACAATAATGGTTAGACAAAAAATTGCAGCACAAAACAGCAAAAATGTTTGGGGATATTTTGACAAGGTGGTTATGAATAATAAAACGTTAACATAAAAATATAATAGTTAGACAAAATACATTTGTAGCACAAACGATTGGGACGAGTTTTGAGTGGGGGGGGGATGGTTATGGATAATAACACATTAATAATATTACAAACAAAACATAACATAAAAACTATAATAGACAAAAAATGTTGCAGCACAAACATAACACAAACGTTTGAGACAAGTTAGGAGCGATTTTGACATTGATTGGGGGAGTCTGGTTATGAATGCGAACATGTTAATAACATAACTTTAAAACGTTAATAACTTAAACACTATAATAGACAAAACAAATTGCAGCACAAATGTAGCACAAATGCTTTGAGACAAGTTTGGGAGATTTTGACGAGGTAGTTATGAATAATAAAACGTTATGAACATAAAAACATAAAACCTTAATAACATTAAAAAAAGTATAATCAAATCAAATCAACTTTATTTATAAAGCCAAATGGGCAGGTTAAAAGATAATACGAGAACCGAGCAAACAGAACACGATAAAAAATAAATAAATAAAATATAAAAACAGGTTCACAGCAGGTGTATTATGGGGCGCCATTGCAGGATGGATATCACTCAGTGTTAAAAGCCATGGAATAAAAGTATGTTTTTAAGAGAGATTTAAAAACAGGAAGAGAGGAGGCTTGTCTAACACTAAGAGATAGGTCGTTCCAGAGCTTGGGAGCAGCAGCAGCAACAGCTCTGTCACCTCTAAGCTTCAGCCTTGTGTCCGGAACCGTCAGTAGCAGCTGATCGGCTGATCTTAGGGATCGGGTGGGGCAGTAAGGCTGAAGGAGGTCGGAGAGATATGTTGGCGCGAGGTTGTTTAGACATTTAAAAACAAATAAAAGGAGTTTAAAATTGATTCTGTAACGCACAGGGAGCCAGTGAAGGGACGCTAATATAGGGGTGATGTGCTCGCGTCTGCGGGTCTGTGTTAGCAGACGAGCAGCAGAGTTCTGCACAAGCTGCAGGCGGGCGAGGGAGGCCTGGCTAATGCCTACATACAGGGCATTGCAGTAGTCTAAACGAGTCGAGATAAAGGCGTGGATTAATTTCTCGAGATCATGTCCTGATAGAAGCGGTTTCACTTTCGCTATTTGGCATAATTGATAAAAGCTTTTTTGTACGACGCTGCTGATTTGTTTTTCGAATTTAAAATCTGAGTCGAACTTTACCCCCAGGTTTGTGACACAGTCGCTGAGATACGGGGTCAGAGTGCCGAGGTCAACGTTGGGGGAGGGGGAGCGACTTGGACCGAACAACATAACTTATGTTTTATCTTCATTTAGGCTCAGGAAGTTAGCTGAAAGCCAGGCTTTGATGTCGTGCAGGCAGTCAATAAGACGTTGAACCGTGTTATTTTGTGCCATGGGAAAATAAATCTGGCAATCATCGGCATAAAAATGAAATGCAATATCGTACTTCCTAAAAATAGAACCGAGGGGGAGAAGGTAAAACGCAAATAAGATTGGGGCAAGGATTGAGCCCTGGGGAACCCCATGTGGTAAAGGAGCTGTGGAAGACATAAAACTGTCTATTTTTACACAAAAACTCCTGTCGGTTAGGTACGACCGGAACCAGTTGAGGTCGGCGCCCTTAATGCCCACACAGTTCTCAAGACGAGTGATTAAGGTGGCGTGGTCGACGGTGTCGAAAGCAGCAGACAAATCTAAAAGCACCAGGACAACATATTTACCAGAATCAGTTGACAGGAGGATATCGTTAAAAACTTTTAGAAGCGCTGACTCTGTGCAGTGGAGGGCTTTAAAACCGGACTGGAACAACTCAGTGATACCATTATCCTCTAAGAAGGGCAACAATTCACTGGAGACAACCTTCCCTAATATTTTAGAAATGTATGGAAGATTAGAGATAGGTCTAAGGTTAGAGAGGAGAGAGGGGTCGAGGCTTGGTTTTTTAAGTAGAGGTCGTACCACTGCATGTTTAAACTCTACTGGAACTATTCCAGAAGAGAGGCTACTATTGATAATGTTAAGGACACTTGATCCAATAATAGCAAGTACCTCCTTAAACAGGCAAGGTGGGAGGGAGTCTGCAGGAGAACCAGAGGGCTTCATATGACTAATATGACAATAAATAATGATAATAGACAATAAATGTTGCAGCACAAATATTTGGGACAAATTTGGGGACATTTTGACATGTTGGTTATAAATCATAAAACATAAATCACCAAAACATAATGCTCTGAATAATAATATGTTAACATAAAAACTATAATGATTAGACAAAAAAAATTGCAGCACAAACCAGCACAAATTTAGCACAAATGTTTGAGACAAGTCTGGGGATATTTTGACAAGGTGGTTATGAATAATAAAACGTTATTAACATAAAAACTTAATAACAAAAACAGTATAACAGACAAAAAATGTTGCAGAACAAACGTTTGGGACAAGTTTGGGGAGATTTTGACATGGTGGTTATAAATCATAAAACAGAAATGACCAAAACCTAATATTTTGAATAATAAAACGTTAATAACATAAAAACTATAAAGGTTAGACAAGAAATTGCAGCACAAACAAGCACAAATGTTTGAGACAAGTTTGGGGATATTTTGACAAGGTGGTTATGAATAATAAAACGTTAATAACATAAAAATATAATAGTTAGACAAAATACATTTGTAGCACAAACGATTGGGACAAGTTTGGGGAAGGTTATGGATAATAATAACACATTAATAATATTAAAAACAAAACAACGTAATAACATAAAAACTATTAATAGACAAAAAAATGTTGCAGCACAAACACAACACAAACGTTTGAGACAAGTTTGGAGCGATTTTGAAATCGATTGGGAGGTTCTGGTTATGAATACGAACACCTTAAAAATATAAAAACTTTAAAATGTTAATAACTTAACCACTAAGATAGCCCCAAAAAAATTGCAGCACAAATGTAGCACAAATGTTTGAGACAAGTTTGGGAGATTTGACAAGGTAGTTATAAATAAAAAAAACGTTAACATAAAAACATAAAACCTTAATAACATGAAATATATAATAGACAAAATAATAATAATGCAGCACAAACGTAGCACAAATTTTTGGGACAAGTTTGCGGAGATTTTGACATGGTGGTTATAAATCATAAAACACCAAAACGTAATATTTTGAATAATAAAATGTTTAACATAAAAACTATAATGGTTAGACAAAAAAATTTCAGCACAAACCAGCACAAATGTTTGAGACAAGTCTGGGGATATTTTGACAAGGTGGTTATGAATAATAAAACATTAATAACAAACACATAATAGACAAAATTCATTTGTAGCACAAACGATTGGGGGTGGGGGTGATAGTTATGGATAATAACACTTTAATAACATTCAAAACTATAAAACGTTAATACCACAATAGACAAAAAAATGTTGCAACACAAACATAACACAAACTTTTGAGTTTGGAGCGATTTTGACATCGATTGTGGGAGTCTGGTTATGAATATGAACACGTTAACATAAAAACTGTAAAACATTAATAACTTATACACTATAATAGACAAAAAAATTGCAGCACAAACCAGTACAAATGTAGCACAAATGTTTGAGACAAGTTTGGGAGATTTTGACATGGTGGTTATAAATCATAAATCACCAAAACCTAATACAGTATTTCGAATAATAAAATTTTAACATAAAAACTATAATGGTTAGACAAAAAATTGCAGCACAAATGTTTGAGACAAGTTTGGGGATATTTTGACAAGGTGGTTATGAATAATAAAACGATTACAACATAAAAATATGATAGTTAGACAAAAGAAATTGGTAGCACAAAGTTTTGGGACAAGTTTGGGTTGGGGATGATGGTTATGGATAATAACACATTAATAATATTAAAAGCAATACAACATACTAACATAAAAACAAAAAGACAAAAAAATGTTGCAGCACAAACATAACAAACGTTTGAGACAAGTTTGGAGCGATTTTGACATCAATTGGGGGGGTCTGGTTATGAATACAAACACGTTAATAACATACAAACTTTAAAACATTAATAACTTAAAGACTATAATGGACAAACAAATTACAGCACAAACCAGCACAAATGTTTGAGACCGGTTTGGGGAGATTTTGACATAGTAGTTATGAATAATAAAACGTTAACAAAAAAACTTAATAAAATAAAAACTATAATAGACAAAAAATGTTGCAGCACAAAAGTAGCACAAATGTTTGGGACAGGTTTGGTGAGATTTTGACATGGTGGTTATAAATCATAAAACATAAATAACCAAAACCTAATATTTCGATTAATAAAATGTTAATACTAAAACTAAAATGGTTAGAAAAAAAAAATTGCAGCACAAATGTAGCACAAATGTTTGAGACAAGTTTGGGGATATTTTGACCAGGTGGTTATGAATAATAAAACGTTATTGACATAAAAACATAATAACATAAAAACTATAATAGACAAAAAATGTTGCAGCACAAAAGTAGCACAAACGTTTGGGACAAGTTTGGGGAGATTTTGACATGGTGGTTATAAAACATAAATCACCAAAACTTAATACAGTATTTCGAATAATAAAATGTTAACATAAAAACTATAATGGTTAGACAAGAAATTGCAGCACAAATGATTGAGACAAGTTTGGGGATATTTTGACAAGGTGGGTATGAATAATAAAACGTTAATAACATAAAAATATTATAGACAAAATACATTTGTAGCACAAACGATTGGAGGTGGGAGGGGATAATTATGGTTAATAACACATTAATAACAATAACAATTATACAACGTTATTTAATACCATAAAAACTATAATAGACAAAAAATGTTGCAGCACAAACATAACACAAACGTTTGGAGCGATTTTGACACCGATTTGGGGGGGGGCTGGTTATGAATATGAACACATTAATAACATTAAAGCTTTAATTACTTAAACACTATCCATCCATCCATCCATTTTCTACCGCTTGTCACTAACCAGCACAAATGTAGCACAAATGTTTCAGACAAGTTTGGGAGATTTTGACAAGGTAGTTATGAATGATAAAACGTTATTAACATAAAAACATAATTAATCCTTAGTAACAAAAACTATAATAGACAAAAAAATGTTGCAGCACAAAAGTAGCACAAACGTTTGAGACAAGTTTAGGGAGATTTTGACATGGTGATTATAAATCATAAAACAAATCACCAAAACCTAATATTTTGAATAATAGGATGTTAATAACAAAAAAACTATATTGATTAGACAAAAAATTGCAGCACGAACCAGCACAAATTTAGCACAAATGTTTGAGACAAGTTTGGGCATATTTTGAAAGGGTGGTTATTAATAATAAAACGATAACAACATCAAAATAGAATAGTTAAACCAAATACACTTCTAACACAAACCGATTGGGACAAATTTGGGGTGGGGAGGATGGTTATGGATAATAACACATTAATAACATTAAAACTATAAAACGTTAATACCATAAAAACTATAATAGACAAAAAAATGTTGCAGCATGAAGATAAACGTTTGAGACAAGTTTGGAGCGATTTTGACATTGATTGGGGGGTTATGAACAATAACTCAATAACATGAAAACTAAAATAGTTAGACAAAAACATATTGCAGCACACATGTAGCACAAATGTTTGAGACAAGTTTTGGGGGAGGCTAGTTTATGAATAATAACACATTAATAACATAACTATAAAACGTTAATAAAAAACGGTAATATAAAAATTACAATAGTTTGACAAAAACATTTTGCAGCACAAATGTAGCACAAACCTTTGAGACAAGACTGGGGAGATATTGACAAGGTTATGAATAATAACACGTTGACAACATTAAAACTATAATCGTTAAATGTTGTTTGCAGCACAAAGAACGTTGTTATTTTCCTATTTGTAATTAAAGGCGGCCGACTTGACTCGGGTTGTGGGGACGTGTGCTGACCTGTGCACTTTGACCCCACAGGTGGGCTGGAGCACTACCAAGGACTATCACACCTTTGTGTGGGTGGAGCCATGTGGGGACCAGCAGCCAGTGAGCAGGCAGGCGTGTTTCAAAGGTGCAACACGAACAACGTCAGAGGCGATCGAACAAGCTACACGTCGTTTCATTCCTCACCCGTGCTCCCCCTTTCCCAGATTACTACCTGCCCAAGGATGACGTGGACTTCTACCAGTTCTGCTACGTGGACAGCTCGGGCCACGTGTGCGGTGCCAGCACGCCGTTCTGCTTCAAAACTGAGACGGAGCCAAGTGCAGAGTCCACGTTTGACAATGACCTCTGGGTTATTACCACACAGGTATCACAAATCCTGCATTAGAATTTACGCCAGGTGTGTCCAAAGGTCCCCAGACCGGGTTTTATTGGTCTGTCTACAACAAAACTACAAAATACAGCAGAGAGAAGAAAATGCTGAAATGTAGACGCGGGTCACGCTAACTCCTACGAGTCAATCAATCAATGTTTATTTATATAGCCCTAAATCACAAGTGTCTCAAAGGGCTGCACAAGCCACGACAACATCCTCGGTTCAGAGCCCACAAAGCCCACAGAGTGTTCCGATACAACTTCTGCTACGATACCGATGTTGATCCGATGCGATATTAGCACGAATCATACCTAAAAAATGTGTCTTTCATCATTGGATGGTGTGAAAAACACTAACCTATTCATTATTAACAGTTTGGAATGGACTCATAAATGGGTTATACTTGTATAGCGCTTTTCTACCTTCAAGGTACTCAAAGCGCTTTGACAGTATTTCCACATTTTTACCCATTCACACACACATTCACACACTGATGGCGGGAGCTGCCATGCAAGGCGCTAACCAGCAGCCATCAGAGGCAAAGGGTGAAGTGTCTTGCCCAAGGACACAACGGACGTGACTAGGAAGGTAGAAGGTGGGAATTGAACCCCAGTAACCAACTTATGCTGTCTTTAAGTTAAAGTGGAGTGGTACTTTTGTTTAGTGACATCTAGTGGTCACAATAATTCATGAAGTTAAGGCTCATGAGTTGCAGTAAATTGAGTGATGCGGACACGCTTGTTACTGGATACTTTAATACACTTCTGCCTTGGAGACTTTGTATGTGTTCGTAACATGCAACAAAAATGATTTAATACTTGTTTTTATTCACAAATGTGCTGTTTTACACTGCAATTTTCTTCAATTGTCAAGGGTGCAAAAAAGTCGATTGTTACTTATCCCGATTCTAAATCGATTCATAATTTTTAAAAATGTATTTTAAGAAAAAACTTTTTTCCTTTTTTTTTTTTAATAAAAAAATGTTTTAAGCCCATCTCCACGCAACCATAAAGAGATTTTTCTAAACTGCAACCTGTCTTGAAAACGTTCCATTATTAGAATAATTACACCAAATAATACATTGCGAGAATCTGTTTGAATCGAGAATCAATTCTGAAATCGAATCGTCACCCCAGGAATCAGAATCGTATCGAATCGTTTGGCGCCCAAAGATTCCAACCCCTATCAATGATTATTACATATGTCTAGCATGTGTGCTATTGTTTGCTTAGCTGTTGTGTAGCTGTGAGCTACACACACATGTAAAATGTCAATGAATGAATGAGCGGGCGCTTCACATGAAATTTGACCACAAACGTGTTCCTAGCCTCTTCCTGCTCCGTCACTGATGAGCATATGATAGCAAGTTTGCGCAGATATTCCCATTGTCCTCCATGACGCCCAGGCTTAGTGCTGGCCTTGCAAACAGTCGTACCGGGATTACGTGTGCCAGGATAAAATGTATCTTTTGAATTTGCACTAAAATATTTGTTTTTGTAATTTTAAAATTACATTTGTTTTCATTTTTTCATTTTTCTAGTACAAAATTAAAAGAAAATTCTCCCATCAATTAGTTTTAGAACAAAAAAATGCATTTTTATTAGCCTTTTTACTGGTCATATTAACTCTTCTTAGGTTCTTATTTTTTATTGTTATTATTACTATTATTATTCTCTCAATGTTGTGTTTTTATTCCGTCTTTAATTTATTTTTACTTGTGTTTTAAAATATGTGTTATACTATTTTTTAGATGGTGTTAATTTTAGTTATTATCCAGTGGGGACACCTCAAATGTTGTTTTTATTCATTTATTATATAAATATATTATATATTATATTATATATATATAAAAATGGGACCCATTGCCTCCCTGCTTGGCACTCAGCATCAAGGGTTGGAATAGGGGGTTAAATCACCAAAAATTATTCCCGGTCACAGCCCCGCTGCTGCTCACTGCTCCCCTCACCTCCCAGGGGGTGAGCAAGGGGATGGGTCAAATGCAGAGGACAAATTTCACCACATCTAGTGTGTGTGTAACAATCATTGGTACTTACCTTTAACTTATTAATATTTTATTTTTCACTTATATTTTAAAATGTGTTATACTATTTTTTTTTTTTGGCCCTAGTGTGTGAATGTGAGTGTGAATGTTGTCTATCTGTGTTGGCCCTGCGATGAGGTGGCGACTTGTCCAGGGTGTACGCCGCCTTCCGCCCGATTGTAGCTGAGATGGGCTCCAGCGCCCCCCGCAGCCCCGAAGGGAATAAGCGGTGGAGAATGGATGGATGGGATGGACTATTTTTTTAGATGGTGTTAATTTTAGTTATTGTCCAGTGGGGCACCTCAAATGTTATGTTTTTATTCATTTATTTTTGCTTATATTTTAAAATATCTGTTTTACTATTTTTAGATGGTGTTTATTTTAGTTATCCAGTGGGGATGCCTATAATGTTATGTTTTTATTCATTTATTAATTTATTTATTTGAAGACCTCAATAAAAGATAAAAACAAGGAACCCAGATTTCCCTCGCCCGGACGCGGGTCACCGGGGCCCCCCTCTGGAGCCAGGCCCGGAGGTGGGGCACGATGGCGAGCGCCTGGTGGCCGGGCCTGTCCCCATGGGGCCCGGCCGGGCACAGCCCGAAGAGGCAACGTGGGTCCCCCCTCCAATGGGCTCACCACCCATAGCAGAGGTCATAGAGGTCGGGTGCGAAGTGAGCTGGGCGGCGGCCGAAGGCAGGGCACTTGGCGGTCCGATCCTCGGCTACAGAAGCTAGCTCTCGGGACGTGGAACGTCACCTCGCTGGGGGGGAAGGAGCCTGAGCTAGTGCGCGAGGTGGAGAAGTTCCGGCTAGACATAGTCGGACTCACTTCGACGCACAGCAAGGGCTCTGGAACCAGTTCTCTCGAGAGGGGCTGGACTCTCTTCCACTCTGGCGTTGCCGGCAGTGAGAGGCAACGGGCTTGGGTGGCAATTCTTGTTGCCCCCCGGCTCAGAGCCTGCATGTTGGAGTTCAACCCGGTGGACGAGAGGGTAGCTTCCCTCCGCCTTCGGGTGGGGGAACGGGTCCTGACTATGGTTTGCGCTTACGCGCCAAACCGCAGCTCAGAGTACCCACCCTTTTTGGATTCGCTCGAGGGAGTACTTGAGAGTGCTCCCCCGGGTGATTCCCTCGTTCTACTGGGGGACTTCAACGCTCATGTTGGCAGCGACAGTGAAACCTGGAGAGGCGTGATTGGGAAGAATGGCCCGAGCGATGTTTTGTTATTGGACTTTTGTGCCCGTCACAGATTGTCCATAACGAACACCATGTTCAAACATAAGGGTGTCCATATGTGCACTTGGCACCAGGACACCCTAGGCCACAGTTCCATGATCGACTTTGTAGTTGTGTCGTCGGATTTGCGGCCTCATGTTTTAGACACTCGGGTGAAGAGAGGGGCGGAGCTTTCTACCGATCACCACCTGGTGGTGAGTTGGCTGCGATGGTGGGGAAGGATGCCGGACAGACCAGGCAGGCCCAAACGCATTGTGAGGGTTTGCTGGGAACGTCTGGCAGAGTCTCCTGTCAGAGAGAGTTTCAATTCCCACCTCCGGAAGAACTTTGAACATGTCACGAGGGAGGTGCTGGACATTGAGTCCGAATGGACCATGTTCCGCGCCTCTATTGTCGAGGCGGCTGATTGGAGCTGTGGCCGCAAGGTAGTTGGTGCCTGTCGTGGCGGTAATCCTAGAACCCGTTGGTGGACACCGGCGGTGAGGGATGCCGTCAAGCTGAAGAAGGAGTCCTATCGGGTTCTTTTGGCTCATAGGACTCCTGAGGCAGCGGACAGGTACCGACAGGCCAAGCGGTGTGCGGCTTCAGCGGTCGCGGAGGCAAAAACTCGGACATGGGAGGAGTTCGGGGAAGCCATGGAAAACGACTTCCGGACGGCTTCGAAGCGATTCTGGACCACCATCCGCCGCCTCAGGAAGGGGAAGCAGTGCACTATCAACACCGTGTATGGTGAGGATGGTGTTCTGCTGACCTCGACTGCGGATGTTATGGATCGGTGGAGGGAATACTTCGAAGACCTCCTCAATCCCACCAACACGTCTTCCTATGAGGAAGCAGTGCCTGGGGAATCTGTGGTGGGCTCTCCTATTTCTGGGGCTGAGGTTGCTGAGGTAGTTAAAAAGCTCCTCGGTGGCAAGGCCCCGGGGGTGGATGAGATCCGCCCGGAGTTCCTTAAGGCTCTGGATGCTGTGGGGCTGTCTTGGTTGACAAGACTCTGCAGCATCGCGTGGACATCGGGGGCGGTACCTCTGGATTGGCAGACCGGGGTGGTGGTTCCTCTCTTTAAGAAGGGGAACCGGAGGGTGTGTTCTAACTATCGTGGGATCACACTCCTCAG
Source organism: Entelurus aequoreus (assembly GCF_033978785.1). NCBI lineage: Eukaryota > Metazoa > Chordata > Actinopteri > Syngnathiformes > Syngnathidae > Entelurus > Entelurus aequoreus. The sequence continues at coordinate 56,967,901 of NC_084738.1, read as the reverse complement.
CCTTCCCGGTAAGGTCTATTCGGGTGTGCTGGAGAGGAGGCTACGCCGGATAGTCAAACCTCGGATTCAGGAGGAACAGTGTGGTTTTCGTCCTGGTCGTGGAACTGTGGACCAGCTCTATACTCTCGGCAGGGTCCTTGAGGGTGCATGGGAGTTTGCCCAACCAGTCTACATGTGTTTTGTGGACTTGGAGAAGGCATTCGACCGTGTCCCTTGGGAAGTCCTGTGGGGAGTGCTCAGAGAGTATGGGGTATCGGACTGTCTGATTGTGGCGGTCCGCTCCCTGTATGATCTGTTCATAACTTTTATGTACAGAATTTCTAGGCGCAGTCAAGGTGTTGAGGGGATCTGGTTTGGTGGCTGCAGGATTAGGTCTCTGCTTTTTGCAGATGATGTGGTCCTGATGGCTTCATCTGGGCAGGATCTTCAGCTCTCGCTGGATCGGTTCGCAGCTGAGTGTGAAGCGACTGGGATGAGAATCAGCACCTCCAAGTCCGAGTCCATGGTTCTCGCCCGGAAAAGGGTGGAGTGCCATCTCCGGGTTGGGGAGGAAACCCTGCCCCAAGTGGAGGAGTTCAAGTACCTTGGAGTCTTGTTCACGAGTGGGGGAGGAGTGGATCGTGAGATCGACAGGCGGATCGGTGCGGCGTCTTCAGTAATGCGGACGCTGTATCTTTCCGTTGTGGTGAAGAAGGAGCTGAGCCGGAAGGCAAAGCTCTCAATTTACCGGTCGATCTACGTTCCCATCCTCACCTATGGTCATGAGCTTTGGGTTATGACCGAAAGGACAAGATCACGGGTACAAGCGGCCGAAATGAGTTTCCTCCGCCGGGTGGCGGGGCTCTCCCTTAGAGATAGGGTGAGAAGCTCTGCCATCCGGGGGGAGCTCAAAGTAAAGCCGCTGCTCCTCCACATCGAGAGGAGCCAGTTGAGGTGGTTCGGGCATCTGGTCAGGATGCCACCCGAACGCCTCCCTAGGGAGGTGTTTAGGGCACGTCCGACCGGTAGGAGGCCACGGGGAAGACCCAGGACACGTTGGGAAGACTATGTCTCCCGGCTGGCCTGGGAACGCCTCGGGATCCCCCGGGAAGAGCTGGACGAAGTGGCTGGGGAGAGGGAAGTCTGGGTTTCCCTGCTTAGGCTGCTGCCCCCGCGACCCGACCTCGGATAAGCGGAAGAAGATGGATGGATGGATGGATATTAATTTATTTTTACTCATATTTTAAAATGTGTTACACAATTTTTTTAGATGGTATTAAATGTAGTTATTATCCAGTGGGGGCGCCTCAAATGTTGTGTTTTCACTTATTAATATATTATTTACATTTTATTTTTTACTTATATTTTAAAATATGTGATATACTACTTTTAGATGGTGTTAATTTTAGTTATTATCCCTTGGGGTCGCCTCAAATGTTATGTTTTTATTCATTCATTTTTCTTATATTTTAAAATATGTATTATACTATTTTTATATGGTGTTAACTTTAGTTATTATCTGTCATGTCTGTGTTAATCATGTTTTTGTTTTGCTTGGTTTTTGGACTCTTTTTTTAGTTCCTGGTTTCACTTCCTTGTTTTGTTTGGTTTCCATGGTCACCCATTAGTTTTCACCTGTCATGTCACGCACCTGTTTCACGTTTTGAGTCACGCGCCTGTCTGTGTTATTTAAGTCCATTGTTTTTCTGTTGTTCGTCCTGGCGACCTCGCACTTTTTCATCCCTCCACTTCATGTCATGTCACAGTTCTTTGCCAAGTAAGTTTTGTTCATTTATGCCACAGTTAGTGTTTTTGTTTTATTGTTCATAGTTTCTGCCTTTGTGCAAGTTTTGTGTTTATACCCAAGTTTTGTATTTCCGCCTTTGTGCGCGCCTTTTGTTTCCATAGTCAAGTTTTTACCTCCGCTGTGAGCGCTTTTTGTTTATTCCTTTTTTTTATTGTTAAAATTAAACATGTATTTAAATTCACGTCTTGCACGCGCCAATTTTCCGTTGCCTTCTGGGAGAAACAAAACCCAAGAACCAAGTCGTGACAGTAGGTCGCCAGCATAAAAATTCTCCCGCACGAAAATTGGACGCTTTTGACGAGGCTTCTTGGGCGGTCCTGCGCGCGATGGAGGAGGAAACGCTGCGCTACTCCTCCATGGAGCACAGAGACATGATGTGGGGGCCAAATGGAAGACTGGTGCCATTGTGCTCCATTTGGTCCGAGCCGCGGAAGCGTCGCCCAAGACGAAAGACTTCCGCGAGCCGGCAGGACACGCCGCTCCCCCTCCGGGCGGAAGCAAGCCACAGGCAGCCCGGCTTCCCCAGGATGACATCACAGACCAGGATTTTTTGTTTCTGAATTATTTTTCTTTTGATCATCCGCCTCCAACCAAAGACTCTAAAAACATGATAAGACATTACCAGGACATGTTTTTAGAAATCAGATCCTGTCAAGCCAAGCCACCCAAATTTCATGCCCCGCCCCCAGACTCAAGCCACGCCCACGTCACAACATGTTTCTTTTTTTTCACCCACTCAATCACATGTAGAAAAAAAAGGACATTTTGGACAATTTAGAGGGGAGGATTCTTCCCCCCTCCTGACCTCCCTCCACCCACTCCAAAAGACGGTTCCAGACCGCGGGGAGCGCGTCTGGGATCCGCTCCTTGAGGGGGGGGGTAGGGCTGGGAATTGTTCAGGTGGGGTGGGTCAGCATCGCCATGCCAAGCCACAGCCTCCAGCTCGGCCACCACCACCTGTCTTTCGACCAGCCAAGCCACAGCCACCAGCACGGCCGCCATCACCAGTCTTTCGACCTGACAAGCCACAGCCTCCAGCTAGGCCATCTCCACCTGCTCCACGCCCTGCTCCAAGGCTATCAACATGCCTAGCAGCTCCACCATGCCAAGCTCCACCATGCCCAGCTCAACGCCAAGCTCCACCATGCCCAGCTCCACGCCAAGCGCCACCCATGGCAGCTCCACGCCGCCAAGTTCCGCCAGTAGTAGCACCACGCCAAGTTCCGCTACCTGCTCCACGCCGCCAAGTGCCGCCAGTCGCAGCTTCACGCCGCCAAGTGCCGCCAGTCGCAGCTTCACGCCGCCAAGTGCCGCCAGTCGCAGCTTCGCGCCGCCAAGTGCCGCCAGTCGCAGCTTCACGCCGCCAAGACCAAGACCCCCCACGCCAAGACCAAGTCCAAGACCAACCATGCCAACACCAAGACCAACCATACCAAGACCAACCATGGCCACGCCAAGCTTCGCCGCCCGACGCGCCACGCCAAGCTTCGCCGCCCGACGCGCCACGCCAAGCTTCGCCGCCCGCTTCATCTGCTGCTTCTACGCCTGCCATGACGACGACGCGCCTGTCTTCTCGTCGGCCACGGATATGGCCGCTACCTGGTCGTCCGCCACGCCAAGTGCGCCCACTTCATCGTCTGCCACGGATGTGGCCCTTCCCGGGTCGCCCACCTCGCCCACATGACTATGCCTCGGTGGATTCGGGGCCACTTGGCCTGGCGACCCACCGCCATGTCCCCCTCCCGCCCTCCCATGGCTCTTGTTCATTTTTTTGTGTTGGGACATCTGGGATCTGTCCGTAAGGGGGGGGCTCTGTCATGTCTGTGTTAATCATGTTTTTGTTTTGCTTGGTTTTTGGACTCTTTTTTTAGTTCCTGGTTTCACTTGTTTTGTTTGGTTTCCATGGTCACCCATTAGTTTCCACCTGTCAAGTCACGCACCTGTTTCACGTTTTGAGTCACGCACCTGTTGTTAATCATGTCTGTGTTATTTAAGTCCATTGTTTTTCTGTTGTTCGTCCTGGCGACCTCGCACTTTTTCATCCCTCCACTTCATGTCATGTCACAGTTCTTTGCCAAGTAAGTTTTGTTCATTTATGCCACAGTTTTTGTTTTATTGTTCATAGTTTCTGCCTTTGTGCAAGCTTTGTGTTTATACCCAAGTTTTGTATTTCCGCCTTTGTGCGCGCCTTTTGTTTCCATAGTCAAGTTTTTACCTCCGCTGTGAGCGCTTTTTGTTTATTCCTTTTTTTTATTGTTAAAATTAAACATGTATTTAAATTCACGTCTTGCACGCGCCAATTTTCCGTTGCCTTCTGGGAGAAACAAAACCCAAGAACCAAGTCGTGACATTATCCAGTGGAGATGTCTCAAATGTTTTTATTCATTTATTAACTTATTTTAACTTATATTTTAAAATATGTGTTATTATTTTTAGATGGTGTTAACTTTAGTTATTATCCAGTGGGGGCGCCTCAAATATTGTTTTTATTAAAATTATTTTAACTAAAATTTAAAAATATGTTTTACCATTTTTTTAGATGGTTTTAATTTTAGTTTTCATCCAGTGGGGATGTCTCCAATGTGATGTTTTTTTTCTTTTATTACTTTATATGAACTTATATTTTGAAATTTAATATACTATTTTTAGATGGTGTAAAATGTAGTTATTACCCAGTGGAGATGGGTTTTTTTTATGTAAGGCACTTTGTTGCCACTTGGCTCTGCATGAAAAGTTCTATATAAATAAAGTTTGATTTATCAAATTAAACTGACATTTGATTAAAATATTTAAAAAATTTCACAAAAAGTATGAAAAAAAAAAAGTAATGGGTCGGGCCTTCAGATCAAATTCTTCTTCAGGCCCCAATTAAGCGATGACTCCTGCTGCAAATAATAAATGATAAATGGGTTATACTTGTATAACGCTTCAAGGTACTCAAAGCGCTTTGACAGTATTTCCACATTCACCCATTCACACACACATTCACACACTGATGGCGGGAGCTGCCATGCAAGGCGCTAACCAGCATACATCAGGAGCAAGGGTGAAGTGTCTTGCCCAAGGATACAATGGACGTGACTAGGATGGTAGAAGGTGGGGATTGAACCCCAGTAACCAGCAACCCTCCGATTGCTGGCACGGCCACTCTACCAACTTCGCCACGCCGTCCAAACAATAGGAGTGCACAAAAAAGTCAATTCACACCCGAATCACGATTCTTAAATTGTCCCGATTTAAATCGATTCATAAATTTAGAAAATCGATTGGGAAAAAAAAAAAAGAACATTTGTATTTTTTACAAGAATCAGTTTTAAAATGTTGGCCCATCTCCAAGCAACCAGAAGGAACTTTTCCAACCTGTTTTGAAAAAGTTTCATTAGAACTATTTCACCAACTAATACAATGCGAGAATCGCTTTGAGTCGAGAATCGCGTTGAGTCGAGAATCGCGTTGAGTCGAGAATCGCGTTGAGTCGAGAATCGCGTTGAGTCGAGAATCGCGTTGAGTCGAGTATCGCGTTGAGTCGAGTATCGCGTTGAGTCGAGAATCGCTTTTAGTCGAGAATCATGTTGAGTCGAGAATCGCTTCGAGTGGAGAATCGCTTCGAGTGGAGAATCGCTTCGAATCGAGAATTGCTATGACTCGAGAATCGTCACCCCAAGAACGGGAATCAAATGTACTCATTAGGTGCCCAAAGGTTCACACCCCGAGTAAACAATACTTAAAAAAGCGATTAAGATCCAAGAGGTTCTGAGTGTGGCTTTGGATCAGAAGGTTCGGTATTGAAGCTCTGGAGGGCTTATGCTTGATGTTGCGCAGCACCAAGTGGACGAGAGCGTTCGAGAGAAGGCGGCTCTGAAGGAGGCGGCGGATCGCATCAGAGAGAAGAACGAAGAGATGCAGAAAGATCTGCAGGACGAGAGGCGGCAAGTCGGCGTTTTGGAGGTCTGTCGTAGTCTTTTCCTTTGCACGCTGGCAACTGTTGTGTGACGCTTGACTCTGTGGGCTTCACAGGAGCAGAAGAAGCAGCACAGCCAGGAGAAGTCTGAGCTGGAGAGAGAACTGTCAGAGACGAAGGCTCAGAATCAACGATTAGAAAACACAGTGCAGCAGCAGAAGCAAGAAATGGACAGCTTGAAGGTTTGGACGTTTAGTTGTTCTTCCTTCTCACGTGGAGCTCGGGTGGCGAACGTTCCGTCTTTTTCTCCTGTCCAACAGCAGGAGATGCTGGCCCAGATGACAAGTCAGATTCAGATCCGGGAGAACCCTGCTGGGAGCACACCGGGCTACGATGATGAAGGCGGCGGCGAGGGTGATGATGGTCGTTTAGGACAAACCGAGGTAGCGTGCCCAAGGAAACCTTTTGGGCATCAGAACCTTCAGCAGAACCTCCTTTGTGGTTTCCAGCTGGAACTGAGAGAAGCTCAGGCCGCCATTGCAGAGAAGGAAGTCTTGATGGAGGAGAAGGAACAGCTGATGTTGACTATCAGACATCAAAACGACATGCTGACTCAAGAGAACCAAGTACGTCATTTAATGTGGTCTATAACGTCATTTAACCTGACCCGCCACGTCATATAACGTGGTCAGCCACATTATACAATGCGGCCCGTCCCGATATTCAAAGTGGTCCGTCATGTCATATAATGTGGTCCGTCACGTCCTTAAATGTGATCTGCCACATCATTTAACGTAGTCAGTCACGTTACGTCATTTAATGTGGCCCACCATGTCATAATGTGATCTGTCACGTCATTCAATGTGGCCCACCAAGTCATTCAATGTGATCTGCCACATCATTTAATGTAGTCAGTCATGTCATTCAATGTGGTCCGTCACATCATACAATGCGGTCCGTCCCGTTATTCAAAGTTGTCCGTCATGTCATATAATGTGGCCCGTCACGTCGTTTAACGTAGTCAGTCACATCATGTCATTTAATGTGACCCACCACGTCATAACGTGGCCCACCATATCATTCAATTTGGTCCGTCACATCATTTAATGTACTCAGTCACGTCATTTAATGAGGCCCGCTGAGGGCAGCCATAATTGCGACGTGGGCCTCAATACTGCCCTGCGATGAGGTGGCGACTTGTCCAGGGTGTACCCCGCCTTCTGCCCGAATGCAGCTGAGATAGGCTCCAGCACCCCCGAACGGGACAAGCGGTAGAAAATAGATGGATGGGCCTCAATATTGACACCCTGCTTCTCAAATATTTCCTGTTACGCCTTCCCCCGCCCCCATAGGAAGATGAAAATATTTTGCACCCCCTGCCCCCATTCTCCACCGTGACTATAAATAGCATAATTTGTCTATGAAACTGTTATAACTATACCTCTGCATAACATTGTAAGCTTATTAACGATAAAGGAAGCCTTTCCTCGTCTCCCACCGTGGTTACAGTGAAGCCGAGTGTTGCATACGCTTTATCTTATTCTGGTACGGCTCCGAGATCACACGCGGCCTCCTACTATTGGAGAAGGACTGCCTTAGGGGGATGCACACACATCGTAGCACAACATGGCTAAAGCTAACGCAAACGAGAGCAAGACGTTTGTTCCCAAGAGAAGAAAAGGTTTGTCAGTGGTTTGGTTTTGCGGCCAGAGGCATATGGAACAAACGACGGCACGCTGCAAAGTTTGTTTAAAAAAGGCAGCAGGCCAACAAACTTATTCCAGCTTCTTAAACGGAAGCATCCAGCTACTTTTTGCAAACAAAGTCAGCTAAAAAGCATCTTACTGTGGTGTAATCATTCACACAAACTACCATGTTGGGAAAAAGAGCACTGTGATTATTGCTAAAGTGGTCGCTCTGCACATCGATGAAGATGAGGCGGCCAAACAGTGGAAGAGTCTGCGTTTACAGAGCATCCACAATTTATCTTACAGCCTTATTCCAAAATAAAGGACATTTTTCTCCTCAAAATTATTCACACAATACCCCATAATGACATTGTGAAAACATATTTTTCGAAATTTTGGCAAATTTATTACAAATAAAAAACGAAGAAATCACATGTGCTTATATAAGTATCTTATTGTTATCTAATCGGTTTCTTTAAAAAGTGGGAAGGGAAAAAAAAACGTCAATTGAATATTTGGGAAAAAATTCAAAATTTTATTTTTAAACCATATTGCCCAGGCTTATCTTCACCTTTTAGTCGCTGGTTATTTTGTTACTCACTTTTCCAGAACCTGAGAAGAGACGTGGAGGAGCTGCGCAGGATGTTGAATAAACTTCCTACGGCCGCACCCACCCACTCGCCGCAGCACAAGGCCACGGCATCCCCTGGGGGTGAACTTACACAGACCGACGCGGGCCAGACGCGCGAGCCCTCGTATGACGACCTGCCCGTAGGTGAGTGGCGAGGGCAAAGATCAATCGCGTCCGATTATTTGTCGTTTTCATGCTATTATTTGTCGACTCTTTCCAGTGAGCATCACCGAGGACGAGGACGAAGACAAGGTACGGAAACGACTCACACAATAAAATGACGAGTCAGCAAGCTAAATATCTACATCATGGCCTCAAAACTAGTGTTTTGTAGTACAGGTGAATTTTAGCACACTTCTGTACCTAAAGTAGTGGCAGTGTTTCCCAAACATTTAATTGTAGCGGTCCGCCAGAGAATAAGAAGACGTAGCAGCAGGGTTCCATGATGCCAGCTCAGCAACTTTGCGCCATATTTAGAGAGTATTCAGATACTTCAATCAATCAATGTTTATTTATATAGCCTTAAATCACAAGTGTCTCAAAGGGCTGCACAAGCCACGACGACATCCTCGGTTTAGATCCCACATAAGGGCAAGGAAAAACTCACAACCCAGTGGGATGTCAATGTGAATGACTATGAGAAACCTTGGAGAGGACCCCCCCCCCTCTAGGGGGAGACCGGATGCAATGGACGTCGAGTGGGTCTAGCATAATATTGTGAAAGTCCAGTCCATAGTGGATCTAACATAATAGTGAGAGTCCAGTCCATAGTGGGGCCAGCAGGAACCATCCCGAGCGGAGACGGGTCAGCAGCGCAGAGATGTCCCCAACCGATGCACAGGTGAGCGGTCCACCCCGGGTCCCGACTCTGGACAGCCAGCACTTCATCCATGGCCACCGGACCTGTGCCCCCCCTTCCACAAGGGAGAGGGGGGCAGAAAAGAAAAGAAACGGCAGATCAACTGGTCTAAAAAGGGGCTCTATTTAAAGGCTAGCGTATACAAATTAAACTTTTTTTTTTTTTTTTTTACTTCGGGTGCAACAGTGAAGGAATTCTGCTTTTTCACTAGAGAGCCTTCAGTCCAGTAAAGAAGGGTACCAAATGTCCATGTGGTATGCATGAGACGTCAAATACAGGAAGTGTTTCTTGCCTGATGCATTCACTTGAAAGGGGAAGTATTTGGTGCAGCAGTGTAGACCCAGACATGCAGGGCCTGGTGAAAGGCGAGGTGTGGAAGTGTGCGAGACATGTCCTCGAGCGTGCGGCACACGTCCACGGGCGTACCGCACGCCTCCACGAAGGTGTGGCACACGTCCACAAACAAGTGCCTCGCGTCCGCAAAAGGCGAGGTGTGGATGTGTGCGGCACACGTCCTTGAGCGTGCGCACACGTCGATGAACGTGCGGCACACGTCCACGGTTGTGCCGCACACATCCTCAAACTTGTGGCACATGTTTACGGCCCTGCAGCTCAGCCGTTGGCTAAGAGTCATGACTAGCGACACTGCTAAAAAGACAAGACTTTGGAGACACTCTTTACCTTCTCACTGAAATGCATGCGGCACACGTCCACAAGCGTGCCGCACACATCCAGGAGTGTGCAGGACATGTCCACCAGTGAGTGGCACATGTCCACGGGCGTGCAGCCCAGCCTTTAGCTAGAAGTAGTCATGATTAGCAACAGTGCAAAGACACGTCCGATAGACACTGCAAAAACTGAAATCTAAGTAAGATTGAATATCTCAAATAAGGGTGATATTTGCTTATTTTTTGTCTGATAATATACTTCTTCTCACTAAGCAGATTTTATGTTAGTGTGTTACTTGTTTTGAGGGTTTTGGTCCTAAATGATCTCAGTAAGATATTACAGCTTGTTGCTGAGATTTAATGACCTATAGAGTAAAACATGCTTGAAACTAGAATATCAATTGTTGCAAAGCTGTGTCATCAACACTCACAAGTATAAAACTGCTTTTTCAAAGTAAAAATTTCTTATTTCAAGCATGAAATAAAAAATCATGACTTTGACACAATTGTGTCTCATAATTAAAACAGATGACAGCCAAATGGACTTTGCTGTTTTATTTTCAATGAAACAATAGAAAATATGTACTCATATAGTAGTACAGTTGGCAAAGTACAGTAAACTGACAGTTAATATTAAAAAAATGTAAAATGTGACATTTCTAACAATTTTGAACAGAAATAGTTCATGCATTCAGATAAATTTTTCCAAATTACAATTTAAAAAAAAACCATATATATATATATATACAGGTAAAAGCCAGTAAATTAGAATATTTTGAAAAACTTGATTTATTTCAGTAATTGCATTCAAAAGGTGTAACTTGTACATTATATTTATTCATTGCACACAGACTGATGCATTCAAATGTTTATTTCATTTAATTTTGATGATTTGAAGTGGCAACAAATGAAAATCCAAAATTCCGTGTGTCACAAAATTAGAATATTACTTAAGGCTAATACAAAAAAGGGATTATTAGAAATGTTGGCCAACTGAAAAGTATGAAAATGAAAAATATGAGCATGTACAATACTCAATACTTGGTTGGAGCTCCTTTTGCCTCAATTACTGCGTTAATGCGGCGTGGCATGGAGTCGATGAGTTTCTGGCACTGCTCAGGTGTTATGAGAGCCCAGGTTGCTCTGATAGTGGCCTTCAACTCTTCTGCGTTTTTGGGTCTGGCATTCTGCATCTTCCTTTTCACAATACCCCACAGATTTTCTATGGGGCTAAGGTCAGGGGAGTTGGCGGGCCAATTTAGAAAAGAAATACCATGGTCCGTAAACCAGGCACGGGTAGATTTTGCGCTGTGTGCAGGCGCCAAGTCCTGTTGGAACTTGAAATCTCCATCTCCATAGAGCAGGTCAGCAGCAGGAAGCATGAAGTGCTCTAAAACTTGCTGGTAGACGGCTGCGTTGACCCTGGAAAAAAGAGCTGGACTGCTGCCGAGTGGTCCAAAGTCATGTTTTCTGACGAAAACAAATTTTGCATTTCCTTTGGAAATCGAGGTCCCAGAGTCTGGAGGAAGACAGGAGAGGCACAGGATCCACGTTGCCTGAAGTCTAGTGTAAAGTTTCCACCATCAGTGATGGTTTGGGGTGCCATGTCATCTGCTGGTGTCGGTCCACTCTGTTTCCTGAGATCCAGGGTCAACGCAGCCGTCTACCAGCAAGTTTTAGAGCACTTCATGCTTCCTGCTGCTGACCTGCTCTATGGAGATGGAGATTTCAAGTTCCAACAGGACTTGGCGCCTGCACACAGCGCAAAATCTACCCGTGCCTGGTTTACGGACCATGGTATTTCTGTTCTAAATTGGCCCGCCAACTCCCCTGACCTTAGCCCCATAGAAAATCTGTGGGGTATTGTGAAAAGGAAGATGCAGAATGCCAGATCCAAAAACGCAGAAGAGTTGAAGGCCCCTATCAGAGCAACCTGGGCTCTCATAACACCTGAGCAGTGCCAGAAACTCATCGACTCCATGCCACGCCGCATTAACGCAGTAATTGAGGCAAAAGGAGCTCCAACCAAGTATTGAGTATTGTACATGCTCATATTTTTCATTTTCATACTTTTCAGTTGGCCAACATTTCTAAAAATTCCTTTTTTGTATTAGCCTTAAGTAAAATTCTAATTTTGTGACACACGGAATTTTGGATTTTCATTCGTTGCCACTTCAAATCATCAAAATTAAATGAAATAAACATTTGAATGCATCAGTCTGTGTGCAATGAATAAATATAATGTACAAGTTACACCTTTTGAATGCAATTACTGAAATAAATCAAGTTTTTCAAAATATTCTAATTTACTGGCTTTTACCTGTATATATATATATTCCTTGCGCACTAATGACTGAAAGAGCATGCATTTGGCATGATGTCATGTTATCGATGGAAAAATGCATTTTTAGACAATATGATTTGCCTGAGCGGCTAGAAAACCCCGAGAGTAACAAGCGGTTGCCTTTCCATTAAGAAAAATAAACTAGTTTTTAGTATAAGTTTGCTGATTTCAAGAAATGTAATGCCGAGTGCATATCATTATGTCAAGATAATGGCACTAGCATTTACTTAATTTAAGAATATTTTCCAACATATTGAGAAAAAAATGTCTCATATTTGTTTTTTCTACCAAGAAAAGTGCACTTGTTATTAGTGAGAATATACTTATTTTAAGGTATTTTTGGGTTCATTGAGGTTAGCTAATTTTACTTGTTTTGGAAAGTCTTGACAAGCCAATTTTTCTTGTTCTATTGGCAGATCATTTTGCTTAGGTCAAGTAAAATACCACTAATTTTTGTATTTTTTTTCTTGTTTTTGAACACTGACTTTTTGCAGTGTGCAACACACCTCCACAAGTGTGCTGCTGCCCTCTAAGAGCGTGCGGCACTTGGCCACGAGTTGTAGCCCTGCATTTTACTAGCAGGAGTTATGACTAGCGACATCTCTTCGGTTGTTTGCTTCCCCTTCCCCCACGTCTACCAGCGTGCGATGCACGTCCGTGGCCGTGCCGCACACATCCTCAAGCATGTGGCACACGTTCACGGGCGTGCGGCACAACAACAAGTGTGTAGCCCAGCCTTCGGCTAGTCGGAGTCATGAGTAACAACAGTGCAAAGACTGTCGCACACCTCCACGAGCGTGCGGCACATGTCCACGCGACTACTGCATTTGTCTATTAGAGGTCATGACTCGTAACAGCGCAAAGACATGATGGCACTCATCCACTAGAGTGCAACACACCTCAACAAGTGTGCGACACATGTCCACAGCCCAGCCTTTAACTAGCAGGAGTCATGTCTCGCGACAGTGCTAAGAAAACAGAGCTTCACTTTTCGGCTGAGTCTACACGGGTCTAAAAAGTCCGTCCCTTAGAAAAGGGACTTGGTTAATTATGCAGATTAGCTCCAGTCACATCCACAACTAGATTGCAGTTCCATGGGAAAGGTATGAGCGCCAAGTTAAAGGTAGTTCCCTCCCCTTGACGTGTTGTCTCCTTGCTCCGCAGCCGGTGCTGTCATGCCGTCACTGCCTGGAAAGTTTCCCGGGGAGGTCTCGGGCGGAGGTGGAGGAACACGAGCGCAACCACCAGGTGTGTCCTTTCTGTACGCTCATTTGCGACAACATGGAGCAGTCGGTGTTTGAAGACCACGTCTACAGTCACGAAATGTGACGTCAGAACAAAAGGGCTTGACAAACGCCACTGAAGCGTTCGCAGTGGAAGGGGAATCTCCAGAACACCAGGGATTGTTTATTCAAAGGGTCTTAATGAAATCACAACATATTTCTATTTTGGATAATTAATCTACTGACATAAAAATACAAATAAACCCTCTTCTTTCTTCTTTCAAAAGTTGTCGATCATTTACATGTTCTGTACAGCGAGCGTGATCACGGGCTCATCTGATTGGCCTCATCGGGTGTGACATCACGGGAGGTGAGCTCGGAGAAGAGAGCAGGCAGCCAGTACTGAGGCTCGCCCGACGCCTGAGAGTCCAACCAGGCCAGGCCCTCCTTCAGCAGGTGGTCCTGTGGGGGAGGGGAATTAGGGGGCTGCTACGATAGACTGTGATGTGTTCATTGCTACATTGCACTTTTTTAGGAGTTTTGTCTATCATTCACAATCCTTTTCTAAGACAACAAGTTTTTCTTTTTTATGGTACATTACTACATTCTATGTCGTAAATGAACACTAGCAAAAGTCGGCTAACAATGGCGCTAATGAGAGTTGCTCTATTCCGCCTACAAATCGCTCTAAGAAAGATTCAAAAACCTCCATCATGGCTTTTTTATATACACACTTTAGGTATATATGTAATGTAGTAACATTCATAATAGCATATAATTACATATTTTGATCCTTTTAAGCATACGGCGGCGTATTAATTTCACAGACGCATCACAATGTCCGCTTTTCCCTTTAACAACAACACTACTAATCATGGCAGACTTGATGAGACAACAAAGACTACTTTGGGACAAATGATTATACGGAAAAAGGAGGATGATATGTTTTAGAAGCTGTGTGCTAAACAGATGCAGCTTGAGTGAAACACTAAGCATCATGTAGCAGTATTGCTAAGTGCTAAACAAGATATATAAACATAATAACATAATCACTTACTGTACAATGTCCGCTCTCACTGGGATAAAGACTGATGGGATGTTTATATCGTACCCTTTACATGACCAATTACTGTATTTTCCAGACTTTAGAGCGCACCGGTATATAAGCCGCACCCACTAAATAATACATTTTTAAAATTCCATATTAGCCGCACCGTACTATAAGTCGCACATATATACAGTACTTTGTGAAATTAAATATTTTGTAAATGTTTATTTACATACCTTGACTGTTTCCAAACGGTGTCTTTAACACAGCAGTAAAACGGCTGATCAAACAAAACAAAAGTCATCGTCATGGACGCACTAGCTGCAAAAGCTAGCTCTCCAAACAGCTAAACAAATTCAATAACTCTGCGGTGACGTTTTGGTAAATTTACTGAGGAATTAGTGAAACTGAAACAATACAAAAACAATTCCATTGTAAGGTAATAATACTAACACAGACACCTGTAAACGTGTTAGTCTACTAGCCAACGCCAACGACGCTACCTTCATTACATTGGGATAGCACGTACAAATATGCATGAAAACACTCTTACAGACATCACACGTGGGACGTTTTAGTAAGTATGAATTATTTTAGTTTAAGTGTAAAACTTACAAACGTTGCTAGTAGTGATGAATGACGAATCCATACAAGTAGAAACGCTATGGACGGTTAAAAGACGGAATGGCACTTCTACTTCCGCTTGAAAGCTCTAAAAAGAAGAGCAACCAACTTGTCCAAAAGATGGCGCCATAGCACAAACGATTACACACTTATTCAGTATATTTGCTTCTTTCTTTTTTTAAACTATTTGCATTATGGCCGTCAGCGAAGAAAAATCCATGAATTAGCCGCAGAGAGTGTAGTAAAAATTTAGCAGTTTACACTATGGAATTTGCGGTAATCCTAATTCTCAAACAGGTAAAAAAAAAAATGGTGAGGCAAACAAGCGGCTTTTCTCATCATCTGCGGGTCTGAGTTGGATGTCAAAGTTGACCAACTTGTGGGTTTATGTCCACAACTAGAGATATCCGATAATGGCTTTTTTGCCGATATCCGATATTGTCCAACTCTTAATTACCGATTCCGATATCAACCGATACCGATACATACAGTCGTGGAATGAACACATTATTATGCCTAATTTTGTTGGGATGCCCCGCTGGATGCATTAAACAATGTAACAAGGTTTTCCAAAATAAATCAACTCAAGTTATGGAAAAAAATGCCAACATGGCACTGCCATATTTATTATTGAAGTCACAAAGTGCATTTTTTTTAACATGCCTCAAAACAGCAGCTTGGAATTTGGGACATGCTCTCATGAGGAGGTTGAGGTGGGCGGGGTGGAGGGGGTGTATATTGTAGCTGCAAGGGGTTCTGGGTATTTGTTCTGTTGTGTTTATGTTGTGTTACGGTGCGGATGTTCTCCCGAAATGTGTTTGTCATTCTTGTTTGGTGTGGGTTCAGTGTGGCGCATATTTGTAACAGTGTTAAAGGCCTACTGAAACCCACTACTACCGACCACGCAGTCTGATAGTTTATATATCAATGATGAAATCTTAACATTATAACACATGCCAATACGGCCGGGTTAACTTATAAAGTGACATTTTAAATTTGCCGCTAAACTTCCGGTTCGAAACGCCTCTGAGGATGACGTATGCGCGTGACGTGGCCCGGCGAACACGGGTATGCCTTCCACATTGAAGCCGATACGAAAAAGCTCTGTTTTCATTTCATAATTCCACAGTATTCTGGACATCTGTGTTCGTGAATCTGTTTCAATCATGTTCATTGCATTATGGAGAAGGAAACCGAGCAAGCAAAGAAGAAAGTTGTCGGTGCGAAATGGACGTATTTTTCGAACGTAGTCAGCCACAACAGTACACAGCCGGCGCTTCTTTGTTTACATTCCCGAAAGATGCAGTCAAGATGGAAGAACTCGGATAACAGAGACTCTAACCAGGAGGACTTTTGAAATGGATACACAGACGCCTGTAGAGAACTGGGACAACACAGACTCTTACCAGGATTACTTTGATTTGGATGACAAAGACGCAGACGTGCTACTGTGAGTATGCAGCTTTGGCTTTTTTTTGCGTATGTACGTAACTTTTTTAAAATATATAAGCTTTATGAACCTTGGGTTAGGTGAACGGTCTTTTGGGCTGAGTGATTGTGTGTGTTGATCATGTGTTTGAATTGTATTGGCGTGTTCTATGGAGCTAGGAGCTAGCAGAGGAGCTAGGAGCTAGCATAACACGTACCGTACCGTACGTGCGCGTCACGTACGTAACTTTTTAAAAATATATAAGCTTTATGAACCTTGGGTTAGGTGAACGGTCTTTTGGGCTGAGTGATTGTGTGTGTTGATCATGTGTTTGAATTGTATTGGCGTGTTCTATGGAGCTAGGAGCTAGCAGAGGAGCTAGGAGCTAGCATAACACGTACCGTACCGTACGTGCGCGTCACGTACGTAACTTTTTAAAAATATATAAGCTTTATGAACCTTGGGTTAGGTGAACGGTCTTTTGGGCTGAGTGATTGTGTGTGTTGATCAGGTGTTTGAATTGTATTGGCGTGTTCTATGGAGCTAGGAGCTAGCAGAGGAGCTAGGAGCTAGCATAACAAACACGCAGGTGTTTTTATGCAGGATTAATTTGTGGCATATTAAATATAAGCCTGGTTGTGTTGTGGCTAATAGAGTATATATATGTCTTGTGTTTATTTACTGTTGTAGTCATTCCCAGCTGAATATGAAGTCACCCCCGGCTCTCACAGCATCTTCCCTATCTGAATAGCTTCAACTCCCCACTACTCCTTCACTTGCACTTTACTCATCCACAAATCTTTCATTCTCGCTCAAATTAATGGGGAAATTGTCGCTTTCTCGGTCCGAATCTCTCTCACTTCATGCGGCCATCATTGTAAACAATAGGGAACTTTGCGTATATGTTCAACTGACTACGTCACGCTACTTCCGGTAGGGGCAAGCCTTTTTTTTATCAGATACCAAAAGTTGCAATCTTTATCGTCGTTGTTCTATACTAAATCCTTTCAGCAAAAATATGGCAATATCGCGAAATGATCAAGTATGACACATAGAATAGATCTGCTATCCCCGTTTAAATAAAAAAAATTCATTTCAGTAGGCCTTTAAAGTTGTTTATACGTCCACCCTCAGTGTGACTTGTATGGCTGTTGACCAAGTATGCTTGGCATTCACTTGTGTGTGTGAAAATCCGCAGATATTATGTGACTGAGCCGGCACCCAAAGGCAGTGCCTTTAAGGTTTATTGGCGCTCTGTACTGCTCCCTATGTCCGTATACACAGCGGCGTTATAAAAAGTAACAAATTTTACTTTTTGAAACCGATACCGATCATTTTGAAACCGATACAGATAATTTTCGATATTACATTTTAAAACATCTCTATCCACAACCTTCTACTATCCAGGTGAGAGACATGATTTATAATCTAGAATTAACACTTACTAACTCAGAGGCGATGCAGCATAAACTGGTTAGCGCTCTGAGAGCACGGTGCCGCTAAAAGTAGTTCCTCTGTGTTAGCGCTTACAACAATATCAATAATACTTGGTAAATATTCAGGTCACGAGATCTAAATAGAGTATTGTTGGCACATTTTGGATGTTTTTTTAGAGGGCTTTATGGATGGAATACTGTACTACTTTTAGCTGCATTGTTAGCCACTTGGTATTTGCCATATTTTACGACTTAGAATGCATTAAAAAGGGTTTATGATAGGCAAAATTCCAAAAAAAGTGCAATTCCCCTTTAAGAGCATGCGCTGGCTTTTAGCTGGAGGTCTGGACCAGAAGGGTGAGGACCAGCGGTGCCTATATTATTAGCGTTGGACCATTGACAGCGTGCACTCACCAGGACTTGACACGCTCGCTCCTTCTCCCACTTGAGGTTGCTCTTGATCTCGCCGACGGTCACGTAGCCTTTTTTCTGCACAGCCAAGACCACAGCGTCAGGTTTGTCCCGCAACAAAGAACAAATCCAGAGTTACCTCGGCCAGCTGCAGAACCACTGTGTGGTCCATGTTGAGTTCCGCCGGCACCGACTGCACCAGGTAGGAGCCGCCGACCGGAATCATCCCGAAGCCGCTGCCCATGACCTTGAGTTTCTTGATGGCCCTCACCAGGTCGTCCCTGGCAGACAACACGTCGTCAACGCTTGTGTTCCTCCAGCTGAGGCCAGGACCTTGTCGTCTTACTCACTGGCTCACGTCCTGCGCGTATTTGCCGCGTCCTTTTAGCACCCTGAGGTGGAGTTCGTCCAGCGTGATGAGCCCTGGCGGAAGAAGCCACATTCCCACCGTCGGTCACGTGTACGAGGCCGAGTGGTCACATGACTCACCTCCGTTGCGGTGTTTGAGCGCCAAGCAGACCTCGATGATCTGGACGCCGAGCTCGTAGTAGAAGTCGCCCACTCCCAGCATCTCTGACCAGAACCCTTTGCCAGCTGAGAGTCAAGAGTCACAAAGTCGGATTAAAAACATGACACAACTTCATGCGTGCAAATTAGAGAAGGGCTGATTATCAACACAGATATTTGGCATTTTGGACATTTATCAATTTTTTTTATTCGGTATTTGCCTTTTTTTTGTTTTTTACAACTAAAACAGGACTACATAAGCGGATACAATATATACACATATGATACCAGTATTTAGTATTTTCAAAAATCAATCATTAGTGAAATAGATAAATAATAAGCCTGCTCTAAATGAGAAAAGCTCCCTTTTTGCTGGAGCCCAAATTCCTATTTCTTTAATTAATTTAACAATAAATAGTACTCTCATTGTCAATAATTCACCCCAAACAGGACATTTATTTGACTTCTTGTGACCACGGCCGCCCCCTTTGTCTCCTTCTTGCAGTGCTGGTCGCCTCTGCTTACATGTCAAAACTTCCCATTTTTGCCAGGAAGACCAGTTTTTGTCCTTCTCTCCTGGTGTATTCCCGGTCCTGTTTTGGCTACTGCCGCGATGGAGTCGCTCGACAAGCGTCTGGCCATAACACTCAGAGCGTGGGCTCATTAAAGGAGCGCCACAAGTTTCATGATCAATCAAATAAAAACGCAACAGAGATGGACGGACATGAAGACGACAGAAAAGATATCTCTGCCAAAAATGCAAACTTTGTGGAGATATCTTGACAAATATGAGATGATTATATAAGTAAAAAAAAGAGCAGGCAGCAGCTCACACATTATCATACTTTCTGTAACATACAGGAAGAAATTGTCAGCCATTCTGAAAAATGTCTCAACTATAATCTACGTGAAAGAGCCCAGAATTGTTTTTATTTAAATGTTGACAATATTTGAAACCTTACAATGTAATGTCCGCAGAGAGTCTAACGCACAAATGCAGGGGTCCACTGACCAGCGCTAAATGACCTGCAGATGACCTGATTCTGGGTCGGGGTTTTATAAGTAGCAGAGCAAAAAACCCACGTTGCGATCTATTGAGAGTGGCCTGCCACGAAAGAATTACACCCGCTACAAATAAAATTTAAAAAAAATATATATATATATATATTTTTTTTTTTTTTGTCCTCTCCAGCTTGTCAGGCAAATCATATAGTAGATGTAGATGCCCATAATCGGCTGTTCAGATTTACTTTACAAAAGAGAAGTGTAGGATACTTCTCTTGTTGCCTTATTTGTATTTGACTTTATTAAATGTATTTATATTAGAAACACAACATGTGTATATAACAAAGGGTGCAAAGTCTGCAGGCAGTAGGAAACACATGGTTAAGTGTAGGGAGTAAAACTGATGGCAGCCTAAAGTTCAAGATATTTGGAGCTCTTTGTTCAGTGGATCAGATGTTTGATGAAGCTCTGTGTCTATCTACCACCACTACTGTTTTCTGTTTATTTGTTACTGACTGTGGCAGGACACCTCTGCCTCTGTTTCACTTTATGTTGCTGATAAATAATATGGTTGTAGTAGTAGGCTAAAGTTACATTATTTAGTATGCACTAATTAAAGGGGCAGAGCTTTGAGACATTTTAGCTTTTATATTTTGTAACATATATTTTTTGTAAGAACCACAATTAATAAATATATTTCAATGAATAACTTATTGTTCAAATCTGTATATAAATATGTACATAAAGTGTTGTAATTATATTGTAAAATGGATGGATGGATGTTTAAAACAAAACTGTTATTATTAATTAGTAAGTATACATTTTTTTTAGCCTTTTTAGAGAAAATCAAATCATTGTAGTAAATTATGCAAAGTACTCGATGATGTCATGGTGACCACGCCCATAGCCACGCCCCCACCGCCACAGGTATCTTGGCAGTTTATGGGAAACACTGTATTAAATCCATAAAGTGGTTTAAAATGGAGTAGATGAGTTATTGTGATGTAGAGAAATGTCATATTTTGACCAATTTTCCCAGGCCCAGGAGATGTTCCATATTTTGAAATAAAACGATGCTCCTCTTAGACACACGTAATAAAGGTGTTTGATGTGTTTTGCTGCTAAATTAAACACAACATCAAACATTATAACTACTGGTCCCACCTTTCCTAAAAAATAATATTAAAAAAACAACTTAAAGCCTTGTCCAGATGTTTACTGATATATATAATATTTATGTTTAAATAACTTAAATAACTCCAAATATCTCTTATCGGCCTCCACGACTGCTAATGATCAGTATCGACCCTGAAAAAAACAAATCTTGTTGAAATATTTTTCACGGCGGCTCTCACAGGCAAGCGGGTCGACTCCGATGGTGGCGCACATCTCCTGAAACTGGACCCGGAACTGAGAACTCTTGCGGATTTCCTGTTTGTGTTTGCTGGCAAACTCCTCCAGGTTGAACTTGAAGGTGTCCAGCTGTTTGGACATCTGCAGGAGAAAGACAACATTTGTTTTGAAGGCTTCAGAGAAGAACCGGAAGCATCACACAAGCCAACAAAACTGACCGCCCTCCTTTGTCCTTTCACATCCTGTTTTTACCTCGCGCAAAAAAAACTGCTGGGCCGCTCGGCAACATTCAGCTAAATAAATCCCCATAACACGCGTCCTGCGGTCTGTAAAAAGTCAGCCTTTCAAAATAAAAGCATCACTGCACAGGTGACAAAATGTCACGTGATTTAAACAAAAAGACAGCACAGCGATGATGGACATGAAGACAACCGCATGTTTCTTGTTGACGTCGCAAATGGCGATCTTTGCTGTGTGCTCCGTGAAATCATTGCGCTCAGAAAATAAGTTTGGGAAGTGCTTAAAATGAGCAAACATTGTGAGTATTACATGTTATCACGACTGTGCCTGTTACTACATTACATACACACTTACAGCGCAGTGTTTCCCACACATTCATTTATTTGTGGCGGCCCGCCACGAAAGACTTACATATATATATATATATATATATATATATATATATATATATATATATATATATATATATATATATATATATATATAGTTGATGTAGATGCCCATATAGGCTGTTCAGATTTACTTTACAAAAGAGAAGTGTAGGATACTTCTCCTGTTGCCTTTTTTGTATTTGACCACTACTGTTTTCTGTTTATTTGTTACTGACTGTGGCAGGACACCTCTGCCTCTGTTTCACTTTATGTTGCTGGTAAATAATATGGTTGTAGTAGTAGGCTAAAGTTAAATTATTTAGTATGCACTAATTAAAGGGGCAGAGCTTTAAGAGAAATTTTAGCTTTTTTTTTTTTATAAGATATTTTTTTGTAAGAACCACAATTAATAAATATATTTCAGTGAATAACTTATTGTTCAAATCTGTATATAAATATGTACATAAAGTGTTGTAATTATATTGTAAAATGGATGGATGGATGGATGGACGTTTAAAACAAAACTGTTATTATTAATTAGTAAGTATACATTTTTTGAGCCTTTTTAGAGAAAATCATATCATTGTAGTAAATTATGCAAATTGATCGATGATGTCATGGTGACCACGCCCATAGCCACGCCCCCACCGCCACAGGTATCTTGGCAGTTTATGGGAAACACTGCAGCGTGTAAATAAAACCTTGTTGGAGGTTTTTCTTTTATTACCTGCATTGTATGTCGCCTCTTGCTAGCAATTTTTTTACAATTTAGAATGTACAAATGATAAATGGGTTATACTTGTATAGCGCTTTTCTACCTTCAAGGTACTCAAAGCGCTTTGACAGTATTTCCACATTTACCCATTCACACACACATTCACACACTGATGGCGGGAGCTGCCATGCAAGGCGCTAACCAGCAGCCATCAGAGGCAAAAAGTGAAGTGTCTTGCCCAAGGACACAACGGACGTGACTAGGAAGGTAGAAGGTGGGAATTGAACCCCAGTAACCAGCAACACTCCGATTGCTGTGATTGTTTGTCTCATATAAGGATTGTGGATGATGGGCAAAGTTACAAATAAAGAACAGTGGCCCTTTAAATAGAGGTGTATAGTAATGCGCTACATTTACTCGTTAGTTACTTGAGTAACTTTTAGGATGAATTGTACTCGTTACTGTCGTTTTAATGCAACAAACTTTTTACTTTTCCTTGAGTATTTTTCTGACGATGAAACTACTTTTATTTTGTTACATTGAGTTTCACTCTGATCGCGCTAATTAATTGTATCATCATGATAGTTCTTTATAACCTATTGATTGAGGTAGGGCTAGGCGATATGGCTGAAAATTGTATCACAATATAAGTTTTTTACATTGATCGGTATCCATAATTGATATTTTTTATGACCTATGGAGAGTAAGGAGCAGAAAAAAAAGATATGAAATGTAAACATTGTTATTTCAATGTAACAGCCCTCTGATTATAATCCATCAGCTATCAAGGCAGAAAGGAAATGTCAACAGACTCAACACAACCATGGAAAACACTCAAACAAACCAAATAGTAAAATCACATTGAACACTTAATAAGCTCTTAAAATGAAGGTGCAAAAATAAGGAATATGTAAGAAATGCTTCACAAAGTGTAAGAAAATAGCGCAAAGTGTGAAAATGTAAACATACAGATACCTACGAACTATTTTCTGTATAAGTTGTAAGTTGGTCTGTTATTCTTATTTAAATATGGAAAGGAACGTATGTTATACAGTAATTATTATTCAAATAGTATTGGACTAATTTAGTAATATTTTAAAGTAGCACACTTGTTAGGCTTTTTAATGTATTTTATTTATACAGTCCGCCACCGTATACCCAAATAGGCAACGGACGAGGGTTGACAAGCAAGGAAGTGGGCGTGGCTAAGGACTACGGCCCCTTTGAAAAAATCTAAAAAAAGTGCCATACTGTCCAGGTGACTTTTCCTCTTTTATCCACAATTTCTTCATTTTGACTTTCTCTCCTCAATCCATGCAAAGAATCAACCGTGGGACAACAAGATGGCGAAACCGAAATTAGATAGATAGTACTTTATTGATTCCTTCAGGAGAGTTCCCTCAGGAAAAAAATAGTTAATAGTTGATACGGCTACCTGATTGTCACTCCCACTGATTAGTGATCACCTGCTCAGTTACCAGAGTGCTCGTGACTCCCCTCACCCCAAAAAATATGTATATCAAACCAATTTTTTTTAATATCGATTATGTGTTTATCGCGATGTATACTGATATTATTTTATCGGCCTAGCCTTTTTTACCAGAATTGTTAGTCGCCTCTTGCTAGCAATTTTTCACTATTTAGATTTAAAATGTATAGATAAGAAAGACTTGTGTTGTTGTCTCACATGAGGATTGTGAACGACGGGCGAAATTGGGGAGAAAAAAAGTGCAGTTCTCCTTTAAGCAGACGTGTGTAACGTGCTACGTTTCCTCGTTAAATTTACTAATATGTAACTTTTTGGATATGCTATGTAGTGTCTGTCTCTCGCACGCATACACACCAACTATTTATCATTTATAACTAGGATTGTAGTGCAAGTACCAATAAAAATAGCTACTAAATAAATCAAAAGTTTCTCACCAGTTCTGAGTACTTTTAGTTGTTTCACTAAATGTGGGATCTGCATACGATGTCGCTGTGGCTTGTGCAGCCCTTTGAGATTAAGTGCTATATAAATAAACTTCGATTGATTGATAAATTGGCAACACTAAATTGGCCCTAGTGTGTGAATGTGAGTGTGAATGTTGTCTGTCTGTGTTGGCCCTGCGATGAGGTGGCGACTTGTCCAGGGTGTACCCCGCCTTCCGCCCGAATGCAGCTGAGATAGGCCCCAGCACCCCCCGCGACCCCAAAAAGGGACAAGCGGTAGAAAATGGATGGATGATTGCTAAAATACTTTGACTGACTAATTTTTACTTTTACTTGAGGACAATTTTTGACTACTGGATAAAAAAAGAATGCACAAATAAAAGTGAACTTGCCTGAATTAGTTGATCCTCTGCCAGGACATTTCCTCTTTCTTTATATTTTGCCTGGAAAGAAAAACAGAAATGTGAACTGTCAACAATGGTGACGTTCTTTCATGATTTTTTTTTACCTCTGCTAACTTCTTTTTGGCAATAGCGCCCGCACCGACGCCCCTCCGATGCATTCTGCTGCTACTTGTTTGACGTAAATACAAATAAAAAGAATAATGTACAAAACGTTGACAGGTTTTTAACGCTGCTAACGAAGCTAAGCTAATGCTATGTTTATATCCGCATAGGTAAGCGCTTCTGTTTTTACCAACACGTATTCTACTTTTAGCATGTGAATTATCCTAGATTCTGCATACGAGAGTAACGATATAAAGTATCATTAAAATCTGTCATTTTATTTGAGAAAAGATCAGTTCTAACTGGAGAGGTTTTGGCTACTTCCGTGATGCTGCTCCATTCTGATTGTATGCTAGTTACACTGCCCTCTAATAGTTACACTGCCCTCTAGAGGATTGGAGAGTATAGCAGCCCCGTTTGTGTGAGTCATTGCATAATTTTATCGTGGGAACTGCAATATAAATATTATTATTACCGCACAGATTTTTAGGAATACAAACATTCAGATTATAACTGTTTGAAATGTATGTATGTATGTCTAATTGAAATGTAAATGAATGTCACGTACTGATGATTGAATATCTAAAAATTGTTTTTTTAATATATGGCATAATTATTTATCTAAATCTATTTTGGTTGTTTCTAAGGAAGTCTGTTTCCACCACAAAAAAATACTCCCAATGATAAATCAAAATTATCCATCAATCCATTTCCTTGAGTTTAACAATCCTAATTATGTAACAAAAAGTCGAAATTATGATATAAATTGTAATATTTAGATAGAAAGCCAAAATTATGATACAAACTATCGAAATTATGAGATAAAGTCCAAATTACGAGATCAAAAGTCATAATTGTGAGATAAAATTTCATAATTATGAGATAAAAAGTCATAATTATGAGATAAACGATCGTAATATGAGATGAGTCATTATTATGAGATTAAAAATCGAGTCTTAAAATAAGAAAATCGAAATTATGAGATAAAATCTCACAAATATGAAATTAAAAAAAATGTAATTCATGAGATAAGTCATACTTATGATATAGAAAGTCTCAGAATTCTCATTCTCATTCTTTTTTCATAATTAGGACTTTCTTATCTCAGATCATTTAGACTTTTTTATCTCTTTATTTCGACTTTGTATCTCGTGATTTCAAGCGGTAGAAAATGGATGGATGGATGGATCTCGTGATTTCGACTTTTTAATCTCATAATGGCGACTTGTCCGGGGTGTACCCCGCCTTCCACCCGAATGCAGCTGAGATAGGCCCCAGCACCCCCCGCGACCCCGAAAGGGACAAGCGGTATAAAATGGATGGATGGAATCTCATAATTATGAATTTTAAACTCATAATTTTTTTTTCTCTAGTACTTTTATGACTTTTTAATCTCATAATTATGGCTTACCATTGGGGTATTTTTTTTTTGTGTCGGAAACGGGCTTCCGTAGTATTTGTGTTCATTTTATTAAGAGTGATCACAGGAGCTGTCACGCCAATTTTCTTCCCATTACAAAAACCTTCCTAGCCCCCATTTACTTCCGGGGTCATTTCCGCTTACGTCATTTCCTCTTACATACGTCATTTCCTCTTACTGCCCGTCGCTAGGGTTTTTTATTTTTTATAATATAGTCATTTCCTCTTACGTCATTGACAGCGATCGATAGAATCGATAGAATCCAAATCTCATGAAAATGGTGGTGTCACTGAATGATATTCGTCTTTATCTTTCCCAGGGGACTTATGTCAAACACCAGCAGGCTTCGAAACATTTCAAGCGGAGTGTTAGGGCCGCTGCTGGGAACTTCTGTCTTCGTGGTAACGTGCAAAAAATATCAATTAATATATAATACTGTTAAATGTCTGTACTACTTTAAATCAACATTATTGTTGAAACCATTTCACTAATATTAATTAATATATAATAATGTTAAATGTCTGTACTTTAAATCAACATTATTGTTGAAACCATTTCACTAATATTAATTAATATATAATACTGTTAAATGTCTGTACTACTTTAAATCAACATTATTGTTGAAACCATTTCACTAATATTAATTAATATATAATACTGTTAAATGTCTGTACTTTAAATCAACATTATTGTTGAAACCATTTCACTACAATATTGTGTGTGCTGTTGTCCTGTGTAGAAGAGGTCCTGTACAATGGGAACAGAAGGGTCATTTGGACAGAGGAGAAAGTGGCTGTGTTAACCGAAGCCCATGCAGGCCATTTTGGACCACGGAGGATGCAAGCGAAGATTGCTCCCCGGTTTTATTGGCGGTCCATCACACAGGACACATTGGATTGGGTAAGCAAGCTCCTAGAAGGAAGATATTTGCTTTTAATTTTTATTTTTAGTTGAAACACTCAGGTTAGTAGTTAGTAGTAGGTCGCAAAGTGTTGTGGAATCAAATCATATCTACAATATGTTTCCCTTTATTACTGCTTTGAGGTGCGCACATGTCCTGACTGCCAGCGCTTTGAAAAGTTAAAGACAGAGGCGCCTGAGCTGAAGCCCGTCAAGGTCGTATCACCTTGGTACATGGTTGGTGAGTGGGTTTATTCACACATCCCTCACCTTTTCACGCACAACTATACAAAAACTCAGTCTACATTCAAATATTTGCTAAACTGAGAACTGGAATTCATGCTCTGGGTGTGGACCTCTTTGAACCTGTGAAAAAGTCGTCTAAGGGGAACAGATATTGTCTCACTATGACCGATTATTTCACCAAGTGGGTTGAAGCAAGAACATTCCCAAAAAAGACAGCAGCCAATGTGAAGGAGGTATTCTTTATATTTTGGTGTTTCACTTACCCATGGCCATAATCAGAAAGGGAAAAAGCCACTAAAGTGCATAATTTATATATATATATATATATATATATATATATATATATATATATATATATATATATATATATATATATATATATATATATATATATATATATATACAATTCTATTGTAATTATTAGATGTACTAATATAATTTCTGTGGTGCCCCACAGGCCTTGAGGGACATTTTCTTTACTCATGGTTTGCCTGAAGTTATCCTCACTGACCAGGGCACTGAATTCAAGAAAGAGGTAACTAAATGGTGGTCTTTGACTATTGTACTCTAGGAATGTAATTCAGTCTGAATGTACTCACATGCTTGAATGCAATATTGAATTCTAACCACAACGTTACTGGTAAAATGTTTCATGATTGTCATATTGGTGATGACCAAGCCAGAACTCATTCCCTTGATGTTACAGAGTTATGGAGGTTCTTCCAAACAATATGGTTAGGCTGGAGACCCTGGATGGGAAGCCCAAGCATATGATGACCCCGTATGCATCACTGAAACCTCTGCGCCCGAGTATGTCAAACTGAATGCTGTTTACAGGCATTTTTGTTCAGAGATCTTAATATCCCTCCCCTGTATCATAATATGCCTCCTCTCTCATTTAGGGACTCACCCTGGCTGGCCAAAGGATTCCCCTTCAGCCCCTGTGCTTCCAGGAGATGCTGAAATGCTGACTTCATCATCGGAGGAGGAAACTGAGGTACTTTTTCAGAAAAAAAGTGTTTATGTGTCCATACATGTAGCTTTCAAACTATTTGTATGATTGACACATGTCCAGTGTCATTGTTTCACGGACCATACATATGCTGGCCCCACATCACCCTGGAAAAAGGAGCTGCACCCCGACCAGAAACAACTGGTGAGCAGGTTTCAAATTGAGTAAAATTTTGACATTGGAGCCAGTATATGATTAAAAATATATACATTTATTGCTTTGTGAAGTGGCCAAGGTTATCTTCAAGTCGAGTAATGTAAAATTTTCTCATGAACAGCTCGAGTATGTTTTGGCCTGCGATCGTCCAGCTATGGAGCTGATCGTTAAAGAGGGAGGGGTGTGTTTAACCCGAGAAGAGTTTTGGTCTCTCGGGTTGTCCAGAGACATGGACTCCACGGTCAGTACTGTAACTGTTATGTTTGTTTCACTTGACTGCTTATTCCATGGATATGTATAACTTTGTTACATCTGTAATGTGATGACAGATTGGAAATGCTTGCCTCCAGTTGGTTCAGGAAGCTGCTCAGAGACATGTATGATTTCTTAGAGCTGCACAACAGAGGCTGCTTTTGGTCATTAAAAAATCTGATTCAATGGTTAATATAAAACCTCACATATCCTCATGTTTTTGGATTCAAAACTGTTACAGGGCAAAGATGTCTTCATTGCCAACATGTATATTGTACCAACGTGGAAGCACAAAGACGTCGATCCAATGTCAAGCCTTCCAGTGAGTACAATGAAATTTGAATGATAATAACTACACTAATCTGAAATTTATTTATAAAATATTCATAAATGTTTACTACAGAGGGATGCACATCTAAAGGATGCACTCCTCTTCCCAGCGTGGAGCAAGCACAACATTACCTTCTCTGTGTAAGTGTTGAAAAGAAAAATACTGGAGATATCTTATAATTCTTGTGCAATTACATTATTTATGCCTCTTTCTGCATTGACCATTACAGGTGTTGAGGCCGG
Organism: Entelurus aequoreus; assembly: GCF_033978785.1. NCBI lineage: Eukaryota > Metazoa > Chordata > Actinopteri > Syngnathiformes > Syngnathidae > Entelurus > Entelurus aequoreus. The sequence continues at coordinate 56,938,665 of NC_084738.1, read as the reverse complement.
CAAAGAGAGAAATTCTCTTGCTGGACTCTCAGTTTGCCCTTTGGCCATCTGGTTTTGGTGATGAGGTGTACAGAGCCATCTCTAGGTCCCTTTATAATAATCCTGGCCACAGTTCCATTTTGGCCACTTTTTGTTCCAGCCATGTTCTGGTTTTGACAATGGTTCTGTTCTAGTCATCTTTCCCTTCCCCGCTATGCTCATGTTTTAGACATGTTCTTCTTTTGGCTATGTTCCCATTCTAGCCATGTTCCAGTGGTGTGCTACAGGGGTCCCCAACCACAGTCATGGACCAGTACTGGTGAAACGTGATTTTGTTTATGCTTTGGCAGTGTTCTAATAGAATTTTCACTTGTTTATTTACAATTTGTCTTCATGTTTTAATATGCCAAGTGGCTTATTGCATTTTATTTTATTCACATTTGGCTTTTTTACTGCAGGAGCATTGCACAGCACATCATCCCAGGAAGCTGGAGTGAGCTCACTGGAAAAGACATGCAGGTAATAGGTTTACTCTATAAAATATAAATGTCTTGTAGTAAACCCAAAGGCTGTATACATTTTCATGGTGCTAATGTGTATTACCAGGAGATCCCACGCCAGACCTCGGGGAATGACTGTGGTGTTTTCATGCTCATGGTAAGTTGAGCATTTTTAAAGAAGAAGAGTAGGTTAAACTTCCCCCACAATGATGTGAAACACAGTATCAAATTACAAAAATATTTGGTTGCAATTATTGCTTCCAGAGATATTCCTATTTACCACATTTCCAGTATTGATGTTGATGGCTCTTTTCTCAATTTAGTAGATTATTACAAAGTAGAGAAATATTTTTTTCAGTACACAATTGTTACATGTGCTCAGAAAAATTACTATTTTCTATTTTTAGTACTCCCTCTGGCTCTGTACGGACACTACTTTTCACTACAGTGTGGTAAGTATTTAGATATTTAAAAGATTTCAAAATAAGCGGCTCTGAGAGGTAAAAATAATGAACTCATTGTTATATCTGCTCTAGCTGGACATGCAGTCAATCCGGCGTTGGTGGTGTGTCCTTCTAATGGAGCGCTTTGGCATTGAAGGGTAGGAGAACTTCTTGAAATATCTGATGTATTGTTTATCATGATTAGTAACTGCCTGTGATGAGGTGGCGACTTGTCCAGGGTGTACCCTGCCTTCCGCCCGAATGCAGCTGAGATAGGCTACAGCGACCCCCCGCGACCCCAAAAAGGGACAAGCGGTAGAAAATGGATGGATGGATGGATGGATGGATTAGTAACTGTAATCTGAAGAGCTTTTCTTCAATTTCCCCAAAGGCATGGCCAGAGGTTCTGTTATTGGACAGACAAGGCGAGCGGCCTATTGCAGGGCATTCTTCAGCCAGTCTTTAGGGTATCCAGAACTCAGTCCAGGCCATCGACTGCGTCATCAAAGATGAACTGAATACAGTACTGGTATGCCATGACACAAAAGTGAATAAATTGTATCATACCTATGTTGTTCCATAAAAAAATGATTGGAGAAATATGTAAGCTGGGGGAAAAATAACTGGTTCAAAAATAATAATCTAATAACCTTTATTGGTTTGTACCTTGATGTGGTTTAAGAGCTTTTCACTCTAACATGTCTACTTCTGAGGTGACCACCACTTGTGATTATAATTGACGCTTTGTCCTTTATCTGTGTTCCCCATTCTTTAGGTGCAGCTCGCGCAATGTTTGGAACAAAACATTTGTAAACAATAAAAAAACATTTTACATTGCAGTTTTTTGCCTAATTTTAAAGTCTTGAAGAAATACCCAAGGTTTTTCTTTATTATTATGTTCTTATTCTAAATATTGTCGTTTGTCTGACCACGGGTCATCTGACTTCACTGAGGTACATATGTGCACATAAATGTCATTTTAATTTAGTTCACTTACACAGAGAACTAAAAAAAAAACTGAATTTAACGAATACATTTAGTTTTAATAAAGTTTAATAATGTTGATTGATAATTAATTAACTTATTGTACACTGTTATTAATTTCCGCATATGTCCACGAGTCAAATGTGCAGTCAGGAATATCCTCAAATTAATTTGTCAGATTAATACTTGTCCGATTAATACAGACGTTTTGTTAACGCTGTATTATAAAAAAGAGTCAAACGAAGTGCTATCGATCGCTGTCAAATACGTAAGAGGAAATGACGTACGCAGAAATAACCCCGGAACTAAATGGGGGGTAGGAAGGTTTTTGTAATGGGAAGAAAATTGGCGTGACCGAGCCACGGCCAGTCGTGCCATTGCGCATGCGCGTATATTCATAGCAACCTCAACGCAGACGGGCAGGCAAGACAGTGCGCATGCGCAGTGGTGTCCGCTTTAAAAAGAAGACTTGAGGAGGGAACATGAACACCATTGCTGGTGGACTTGACTTATAACGCGGGTGAGCCCAAAAATAGAACATAATGTCGGTAAAGACACGCCGGTGATATTTGTGCGTTTATAGACGCGCTTGGTACTGCAGCGTCGCTTTGGACGCGCGTTTTTGTCGGCTAAGCTAGCATGCTAACGTTAGCCAGCTAGCTTAGCTGTTATTGTTTTTCATGGGGAGCTAAAATGGAGGAGCTGCCTGCGTGCTCCTCTGCCACTCCCGAGTCCCGCCATTAAAACGTCTCCCCGCACACAAAATGACGCTGAATAAACGTTGACTTGAGCAGGCAGTAGTCGCTGTGTTTATTTGCTGCGTGTGTGCGTAGGTACAGCAGCTCGAAATTCAAACCCGGCGTTGCGCCTCTGAAGAAAAGGAGGACGCGATCAAGCACTCTTGACGTAACACCTTCCCCCATTGGACTGTTAGTTGTCGAAGCAGGCATGACATGCACATCACAAACAAACAAAAAGACGCCACATGACTTCGTTTGTGTCCATCCTGCAGGGGCAGCATGCTGCGGTTGCACGATGACCAGCCATGAGCATGAGAGCCTCCTCGGGTCCTCAGTCGGGGTCCAAGCAGAACGCTGACACCGTCCACAGAACGTCCTTCAACGCCGCCACCTTGCGCCCTGTCAGCCTCAAGAGGGAGTCCTGTGGCTTCGTGTTGGACGCTCAGCACTTCCAGCGCGCCGAGACCCCCAGCAAGTCAAAGTGCTTGGAGCAGACTTCCATGAGCAGCAAAGTCTCGCAAGCACTTCAAGCTGACACCAAAACCGCGGGGATACTGTCCCCAGTCAGACCGATGGGGGGTGAGGGAACCCCGGTGAAAGGTAAACCCCTCTCCGTCGACAGCATGGAAAACCCGCACATGGTTTTGAACAATGCCCCCAAGGACGGCGGCGGCGCCGAGAGCGTCAGGGGAGTCGTCCCGGGGGTTCTCGGCGCCGCGTCCATCGAGGTCTTGTCCGAGGGCAAGTGGAAGAACATCAGGAAGGGCCCGACCAACCCGCACACGCAGGCCAACTGTCTGCGGCAGATCCTGCTGCTGCAGCTGGACCTCATCGAGCAGCAGCAACAGCAGCTGCAGTCCAAGGACAAGGAGATCGATGAGCTCAAAGCGGACAAAGACACGGTATGGAACGCTAACACGCTGCAATTGCTTGAACTCATGTAAAATTACCGTTACTCTAGAGAGCAGGGGTGCCCAAACTTTTTCCAACGAGGACCAATGACTGACAAGTCAAAAGATGCGGGGGCCATTTTGGTAGTTTTCGCCTTCATGACCAGTGCGATGTATACATCTTTTTCAGAGTACCGTATTTTTCGAACTATAAGTCGCAGTTTTTTTCATAGTTTGGCCTGGGGTGCGACTTATACTCAGGAGCGACTTATGTGTGAAATTATTAACACATTACCGTAAAATATCAAATAATATTATTTAGCTCATTCACGTAAGAGACTAGACGTAAAAGATTTCATGGGATTTAGCGATTAGGAGTGACAGATTGTTTGGTAAACGTATAGCATATTCTATATATTATAGTTATTTGAATGACTCTTATCATAATATGTTACGTTAACATACCAGGCACGTTCTCAGTTGATTATTTATGCGTCATATAACATACACTTATTCAGCCTGTTGTTCACTATTCTTTATTTATTTTAAATTGCCTTTCAAATGTCTATTCTTGGTGTTGGGTTTATCAAATAAATTTCCACAAAAAATGCGACTTATACTCCAGTGCGACTTGTTTTTTCCCTTCTTTAGTATGCATTTTCGGCAGGTGCGACTTATACTCCGAAAAATGCGGTGCTAGAAAATGGAATTTCGGTATACATTTTGTGATTGCTGTATAGCTAAAGCTGAGCTGAAATGCTAACAGTTAGCACGCTGGCTAGATAGCGTAAAGTAAAAAGTATGTGCAAAATGAGCTAAAAAACTAGCATGCTAACAATATTCTGTTAGCATAGCTTAGCATTAGTGAAATACCAAAATATGACACTGAAGTCTATACCTGCTTAATTAGTCAAAAAAGCTAATGTGCTAATGTTAGCATGCAAAAATGCTAACTGTGACATGCATCAAGTACCAGAATATATTAATCTGAGATGTGTACCTGGGAAAATGTGTTTAAAATACTAGCATACATCAAGTACCAAAATATGCCTGCTACAAAATTAGCTTTAAGAAGATAGCATAGTAATTTTAACATTTAAGTAACAAAATATTTGACGATAGCATTATTAGAATGCTAAAGATTGTGCCGCGGGCCGTTAAATTGTTAGCTACGTGGCGCACTTTGGACACCCCTGCTTTAGAGTAATATGACTCAAGTAAAAAGTATTCCAAATAATCAGTCAAGTCTTCAGTGAAAAAAGTAATCAAGTACTGGGTAACTTGTGATTTATGAAATGTGAACATTTCTACTGACACTGATAATAATATAAATGTTCTTTTTCATAGTTTGTAGGTAAACATTGAAGAGTTATGGCGTCGTGTCACTTTTTACAGTGTGTGGTTTGAGTGCGGTCATGTGACTGCCAGGCTCCGTTTGATTGGTGGAACGGCATAAAATAGTCATATGACACAAGTCTCTCTGACAGTCAAAATAATGTAATTAATAGATTATTGATTCATATAATTATGATAATAAAATATAATATATTAATAAATATAATAATTAATTAATGATATAAAATGTATAATTTATTTATATATATATATATATATATATATATATATATAATATGATACATATATATAATATGATATATAATAATTATATATATAATAAACAATGTTTAATAGAAATAAGAGTAGATAAAATAATAAAGATGATATAAAAATATACATGTATAATTGATGTATATATTATTTTAAAAAGTGTTTATAATAAATATATATATATATATATATATATATATATATATATATATATATATATATATATATATAAAATCAAGGTTTAATAGAAATACATAAAAAATTATACAATAATAAAGCTAATAAGATACATAAATAGCTATCGGAATGAAACTCAAAGAAAAGTAGGTTTTCTTCACAAAAAATACTACGACAGTAAAAGTAAAAATTATGTTGCATAAAACCACTCTGACAAGTACAATTTATACAATATGTTTCTTAATCAAATGTAGCTGAGTAAATATAGCACATTACTACCAACTAGGGCTAGATCAGGGGTCGGCAACCTTTACCACTCAAAGAGCCATTTTGGCAAGTTTCACAAATTAAAGAAAATAATGGGAGCCACAAAAAAAAAATTTAAATTTAAAATGAAAAACACGCATACAAAGCTTAAATGCTTTGTGCTATGTTAACCAGGGGTCTCAGACACACGCACCGGCACACACTTTAATGTGGAAATTTGATGTTAGTGCGGCCCGCGAGTTTTGAATGAATGCCGCTTGATAGCGTCATACTTGCCAACCCTCTCATTTTTTCCGGGAGACTCCCGAATATCAGGGCGTGATGGCACTGCTTTTGGCGCCCTCTACAGTCTGCCCAAACAGTGTACCTGCTCGACCACATGTAGAATGCAGTTTCAGCTTGCTCACGTAAGTGACAGCAAGGCGTACTAGCTCAGCAGCCACACATCTTACACTGACGGTAGCCTTATAAAACAACTTTAACACTGTTACGTTACAAATATGCGCCACACTTTGAACCCACACCAAAAAAGAATGACAAACACATTTCTGGAGAACATCTGCACTGTAACACAACATAAACACAACACAACCAATACCCAGAATCACATGCAGCCCTAACTCTTCCGCTCAACCAACGCACGGAGGGGGGGGGGGGTTGATGTGTGGGGGGATTTGGTGGTAGCGGGGGTGTATAATCTAGACCGGAAGAGTTAGGGCTGCATGGGATTCTGGGTATTGGTTGTGTTGTGTTTATGTTGTGTTACGGTGGGATGTTCTCCAGAAATGTGTTTTTCATTCTTTTTTGGTGTGGGTTCACAGTGTGGCGCATATTTGTAACGTAACAGTGTTAAAGTTGTTTGATACGGCTACCGTCAGTGTAAGCTGTGTGGCTGATGAGTAAGTATGCTTTGCTGTCTCCTATGTGTGCAAGTAAAAGCTACATACAACATGTGGCCGAGCTGGCACGCTGTTTGTAAATGCTATAGAGAACTATTACTACAGTGCAATTAGGGCACTCCCTTAATTTAGTAATTAGAGTGAAAATAGGATTATATTTTCCCTGGGAGTTATCTAGGAGAGGCACTGAGATCCATAAGTCTCCTGGGAAAATCGGGGGGGTCGGCAAGTATTCAGCTGAGCCGCATCAGAGTGGTCAAAGAGCCGCATGCGGCTCCGGAGCCGCGGGTTGACGACCCCTGGGCTAGATGATTATGGCAAAAATAATAATCATGAATATTTTTGATATTGTAATCACGATTAATTACACGATTATTAATTGATTTGAAAACATGAGTACTTATTGTACTACCAAATCTTAACTTTAATTATGGTTTTATTCTGTTTTTTTACCTTATACATTTATTTTATCATCATATGCTGTTTTTGCTTCAAATAAAATTAATTAGTTAAATGCAAAAATCCCCACATATATTGGTGCAGTACATCTTTGGACAATTTTGACCAGTGTTTTAGGTCAAAGCATAATCATTGTGTAAATGTATCAATAAGTGCTTTAAGTACATTTGTTGTCAGGTACTTTTTTGGAACCTTTATTTTGTTATCGCAGACAGTGGTGCACCACGCTATTATTGTGAAGGGAGGAAAAGTGCTGTTCTCAACTTGACAAGTAAAAAGGCGACTCGAGGCTGTAAAAAAAAAAAAAAGCCTCTCAATTTACGACTGCTGTCCTGTTCGCACTTTGATGTTACATCCATGATGTGGTTCACAACAACACAAGCAGATGAGATGTGTTGTGGGTGTATGGATTGTTCTTGCTAGCTTTAGCTTTCTAGTTTAGTTGCTGTTTCAAGGGGCCGTCTCAACATTGTTTAGTTCAGGAAAGGGGCGGTTTAGTCTGTCGGGGATGAATGAGCGGTACAGGACACATTATTTTCCCAAACAAATGTCCCTTCTCACAATGACAACATTTCACTCCGCCTTTTAAAAGCGGGTTCTGTTTTATTGGCCAATTCTGTGTCTGCGTCCTCGGTTACGTTAACATGCTTTACTTTTTCTTGTTTAGTGATTATTGATTACGCATAACCATAGTGACATTTCATTAATTTGCTCCTCATCATGAATTTGCATGCACGTTGCACGGTCCATTAATCTGGATTTTTCTTGATTATTATATCTACATGATCGTGAGAAGTCATATTCAAAATCAACATTTTGATTAATTGTCCAGCCCTACTACCAACCTCTGATTAATAGACAGTAAATAAAAGGTACTATCAATTCAGCAACTCCGCATGCACTTCTTCTTTTGCACACTAGATGGGGCTGCTGTCATTACTTTTGAAACCCATGGCAAGAGGCATGGCAAGTCTATTTATAGAGTACAATTCATACACAAGGAAATTCAAAGTGCTTACAGAGAATTAAAATAAGTAAAGAATAAAAATATACAATCATATTTTAAATTAAAACCAGAAAATGCAATCATCGTAAGAACAATCAAAATTAAAATCAATCAAATGTGCTAGATAAAATACTTTCAGCTGTCATATGCACAAATAAAATTGTTTTCAGGCGGGTTTTGAACTTTGCCAACATTGAGGCATGTCTCACATCTTCAGGAAGACTATTTCAGATTTTAAGAGCATAAATCTGAAACGCAGTTTCACTGTGTTTGGTCCTGGTTCTAGGCACCAGCAGGAGACCACTCCGAGGTTCTCAGAGCTTGAGATGCTTCACATGGTTCTTAATACAAGGAGTGTGCAAAAGACTGTCTGTTTTAAAGTCTATTCTCTGAGCAACAGGAAGCCAGTGCAGTGACCTAAGCACTGCACTAATATGGTCCTATTTCCTGGTTTTAGGCAGGACTCTAGCAGCAGCATTTTGGATGTACTGAAGCTGCTTTACAGCTGGTTTATAGAGCCCAGTGAGAAGGCCATGACAGTAGTCTAAACTGCTGGAGACCAAGGCATGGACTAGTCTATCTAAGTCTGATTTAGACATTATTCCTCTGATTTTTTTAAATACATTTTAGCTGGTTAAAAGCTGCTAATGTTATTGACTTAATGTGTCTGGCAAAGTTCAAGTCTGAGTTTATTATTAGCCCTAAATGATAACCTGATTATTAGGTTTCAGTTAGAAGCTCTAAAGGTGACTAAAATTAGTGAATTGCTTAATTTTTTGGTAATGAAGTTTTTTGTCCCTGCGGTTTGCAGCTGCTGGCTCGTATCGAGCGCATGGAGCGCCGCTTGCAGCTCACCAGGAAAGACACGCCACGCGACAAGCGGCTTTTCCAGCCCCTGGAGCCATGGACCCCCGACAAGGAGGACATGTGGGACCTGGACGTAGAGGAAAGTCCACAGCCCAATCCATCCGCTCTGCTACCTTTAAGTCGCAGCAGCAAAGGTCAAAAGAGGTAAAAGGAAGAAGAGAGAGAAAATAAAGCGCTCACGGTTGTTGAAGGTTGTACTTGTGGGCACGCAGGAAGTCCTGCTTCGGAGATCCCAAACTCCAGAAGTCGCGGGGGAAGAGCGCCAAGCTCAGTCATCAGAAGCCGGACAGTCGGCCGTCTTCTCCAACCCAGCGAGAGCTGCGCAACAAGGAAACGCCTGAGAAGAGCACCCCCGCTAGGCTTGTGTGCAAAGAGGAGCCGGATACGGGCTGTCAGATGGACGACCTGCCCTTTATGTCCACCACAGAGATGTACCTGTGCTGCTGGAACCAACCTCCTCTGTCCCCTCTGCGAAGTGAGACTTCCCCTAAAAAGGAGGAAGAGGTGGCCAGTGAGTGGACTACTCAAGTAGTACATGATGTGCTGATTGTTTGTAAGCCTGACTTATATTCGCCTTCAATCACTATGTCCTTCAGATTCGCAATCCATGATTAACTTCCTTTTCCCGTCTTCGTGCCGCCTCTCAGTTCCGTCTTGGAGGGAAAATGTCATGGAGCCGCTGGGTGAGGATTTAGCCATTAACCCCCAAGAGGTGAGAAGAACGAACGCTGAGCTAATGTTGACGTGAAAGAAGATGACTTGTGATGCGTCTTCTAACCCCTCCCAGCCGCTGGACGACGGCGTCTTTCTGAAGCGTCACGCCAAGCTGGAGCTGGACGAGAAGAGGAGGAAGAGGTGAGCGCTATGCATTGTTACAATATTTTTTTAACTATACAAGCCGTAGTTTATCTACATACCTTAATCGTTTTCAAACGGAGTCTGTAACACAGCAGTAAAACGGCTGATCAAACAAAACAGAAGTCATCGTCTTTGGCCCACTAACTGCACTCCTATCAGCTAAACAGACTCAATAACTCTACAGTGACGTTTTGGTGAATTTACTGAGGAATTTGTGTAAACTGAAACTATACAAAAATAATGCCATTGTAAGTTAATAATACTAACACAGACACTCGTAAACGTGTTAGCATATTAGCTAATGATATTGATGCTGGCGTCATTACATTGCCATAGCACGGACAAATATGCATGAAAACACTCCTACAGACAACACACATGGGACCGTTTAGTAAGTAAGAATTGTTTTAGTTGTATTGTAAAACTTACAAACGTGGCTTGGAGTGATGAATAAAGAATCCATACGAGTAGTAACGCTATGGATGGCAAAATTACCGGCTGGCACTTGAACTTCCGGTTGAAAGCTCAGTTTAAAAAGAAGGGCACTGCAGCACGTCCAGTGAGCGAACTTGTCCAAAAGATGGCACCTTAGCACACAAAAAACAACTTTACATGTTTTCCATGTTTATTTTTCTTTTTTAACTATTTGCATTATGGCCTTCAGAAAAGAAAAATCCATAAATTAACCGCAGGGTTTTAAAAGCCGCCGGGTTCAAAGTGTAGGAAAGATGTAGTGGCTTATAGTCCGAATTTATTATGTTGGGGCGAGGCAACATGGCTGAAAACTTCATCCGGATACAAGTGTTTTTTTATCAGTTGATATCGATAATTATTGTTAAGATAATTAAAAAAATCATTAGTATTAATTATTATTGTTGTATGACCTATAGAAAATAAGGAGCAGGAGAAACAAATACATTAAATGTAAACATTTTTGTTTGAAATATAACTTCCTCTGATTATAATCCCTCAGCTATCAAGGCAAAAAGGAAATGTCAACACAAGCATGGACATTTTACTCAATGTAAACAAAATAGTAAAATCACATTGAACATTTAACAATAAGCTCTTAAAATGAAGGAATATGTAAGAAATGTTAAATAAAGTGTAAGAAAAAAGTGCAACGTGTGAAATTGTAAACAGAGAAACCTGAGAACTATTATCTGCAGGTTTAATGCCAGGAAGTTACAGTTGTGCTCTAAAGGGTGAGCACGGCTAAGGTGGTGTGATATTAGCGGTCTTGCCTTGCATCATTTGCAAACCACATTGGTCTGACTACGGTCCCTTTTGGAAAAAAATCCAAAAAGCTGATTTCTCCTCTTTTTGACTTCCTCTTCACTCCATGCAAAGAATCAACCAAACTTGGTAGTTAATACTGTTACCTGATTGGCTGTTAGCGTGTCACGTGATCACTTCCTGCGTTGCTCGGTTACCAGAGAGCGAGTGCCTGTGTTCATGCAACCAACCTTGCTTTCAAACTTCCACTTTCTTCCGACGAAGAAGAAAAAAAATGATCAAACATTTTATCGAACACATTTTTTATTGATACCCATTACTTGTCTATCGCGATATATATTGATATCGTATTATCGCCCGTCCCTAATATATATATATACATTCTAGTGCGGCTGTAAGCTGAATGAGGAAAATAACGAGCTCCTTCTGGTCAGGTGGGACATCCAGCGAATCCGAGAGCAGCGCATGTTTCAGCGTTTGCAGCAGCGCATGAACAGGAAGAAAATCATCCAGGAGACGGAGCCCGAGCTCTCGTCCTTCTACCCGGACACGGAAGATGGTGCGTATGTGGTGCAGTTGTACCTCGCCGGCATTTTACTCAAACCTTTTTCTTCCTGCCAGTTGAAGCCATCATGATCACGCCCTTCTTGCCCGTGGTGGCGTTTGGCCGGCCCTTGCCCAAACTATCACAACAGTAAGTCACTCTGCCGGAACCTTCCGCTTTCCAAACCGCCTGTTGAGGACTAGGAGTGCGGAGTTATGACGCCGCACTGATACATCCCATAATATTAGAAAATGGCACCGATAGCTGATTTAAAAAAAAGGCTCCAATGAGATGAGATTACCATAGGGATCGTGATTTGGTGATTGTGAGAGAGAGAGCAACAAACTGGATTCATAAGGATCGTACGAAATAGAAAAAATCTCGAGACCGTATCAAAACAAACTGAACTCTCTCTGTTCCAAAGGCTCGTCACCTTCAAAAGAAGTCCAATTGGTGGAATTGATCCATATGAGCACGTCAAATATACGAGTCCTGTATCTCAGTCGTCAGCCTGTATAAAAAACGACTGTTAACATTTCGGAATGGCTCACGGACAAACCAACTTTGGGGGTGGGCAAAACCTCGGAATTTGACTTCAGAAAGAGAAGACTGTGGTCGTTACAGTGGTAAGTCAACAGGACTTGGGACTTTGTGGTGTCTCCAGGGGGAACTAAATATGTTTCACGTCTAAAATACACTGTGGACTAATGTGGGGAATATTTGAAGTCTTCTCAGTTATTCACCTATGAATAGGGCTGTTGCTTTCCCCCCCCCCAACATCGCGCCTTGTTCGTAACCCGCAGCTAGTTTTGCCTAGCTAATGCTAACATCCTACTAAATGCCACATGTGCAACAAAATAAAACATGTTTTCATTCAAATGGAAATGGAGCAGTGTGAAAATGCAGTGAAGTAAGGCTGGACAATTATGGCTAAAATAATAATCACAGTTAATTACCGTATTTTTCGGATTATAAATCGCACCGGCCGAAAATGCATAATAAAGAAGAAAAAAAAACATAAGTCGCACTAGAGTATAAATCACATTTTTTGGGGAAATGTATTTGATAAAATCCAGCACCAAGAATAGACATTTGAAAGGCAATTTAAAATAAATAAAGAATAGTGAACAAAAGGCTGAATAAGTGTACGTTATACGACGCATAAATAACCAACTGAGAACGTGCCTGGTATGTTAACGTAACATATTATGGTAAGAGTCATTCAAATAACTAACGTATAGAACATGCTATACGTTTACCAAACAATCTGTCATTCCTAATCACTAAATCCCATGAAATCTTCTTCCTCGGTGTCGCTTCTAAACAACTGCCAACTCCAAAGGTAGACATTGCGCCGCTTCCTCTTCTATCGGTACGTCTAGTCTCTTACGTGAATGAGATAAATAATAATATTTGATATTTTACGGTAATGTGTTAATAATTTCACACATAAATCGCTCCAGAGTATAAATCGCACCCCCAAACTATGAAAAAAAACTGCGATTTATAATCCGAAAAATACGGTACACGATTATTAATTTGAAAACATGAGTATTTATTGTACCACCAAAACGTTTATGTATAGTTTAGGGCTGCAACTAACAACTAATTTGATAATCGATTAATCTGTTGATTATTACTTCGATTAATAATCGGATAAAAGAGACAAACTACATTTCTATCCTTTCCAGTGTTTTATTGGGGGGAAAAACAGCATACTGGCACCATACTTATTTTGATTATTGTTTCTCAGCTGTTTGTAAATGTTGCAGTTTATAAATAAAGGTTTATAAAAAAATAAAAAGTAGCCTCTGCGCATGCACATTAGGGATGTCCCGATCCGATATTTGGATCGGATCGGCCGCCGATATTTGCCAAAAAATGTGTATCGGCAAGGCATGGGAAAATGCCGATCCAGATCCAGTTTTAAAAAAAATTCCGGTCCGTGTTTTCCAACGCACAGATTTAAATAATACATTCCACTTTTCTGCTGCTCCCTAATTTCCGTTCCGCATTTTCCAGCACACCTTCAACACATCCACAGGTCTGTGTCCTAACCGTTAAGACGGCCATGTGAATTAAAAGTTACCGGTAAAAATGTCAGCTGTCTCTGTGCGATATAGAAAATGACTATATCGTGATATTCAAGTATACGTTCTCACGCAGTTGCTTTTAGCTGCTGGCATTACACGACAGGCCACTCCTTCTTGTGTCTGCTTCTCACAGACAGCAAGCGCACCTTCTTACACACATCACATACTGTCACGTCATACGTCATATACGTATACGCCCTCTCCCAGCAGAGAGGTAGCAGCACGGCTAACGTTAGCTGTGCTGCTAGCGTAGCCGTGTGAGCGGTAATAATGATGGAAGAATTAATTCCCAAGAAAAACAGCAGGGGGTCCATCATTTGGCGGTGTTTGGCTTCAAGTGGGAATATGTCGAACAGACAACTGTAATTTGTCAAGTGTGGGGCAAAAGCGTTGCTATAAAAAGTAGCATTACTGCTAATATGTAGCATCGTTTGAAAAGTCCCCTGCTAGAAAATGAAGAGTGTTTGAAACTCCGCACGTCAACATCTCCATTGTGTATTTTTCAAACTCACCTAATTCAGCTGGCTAGTTGTTATCAAGAGTACTAAAACCCTTTTCAACATGAATCTGACAACTAAGTAGGCTAAATAACTTTAAACTTTAATACATGTTCGGATAAGGCCAGTATCGGTATCGGATCGGAAGTGCAAAAACAACATCGGTATCGGATCGGAAGTGCAAAAACCTGGATCGGGACATCCCTAATGCGCATAGCATAGATCCAACGAATCAATGACTAAATGAATCGCCAACTATTTTTATAATCAATTTTAATCGATTAGTTGTTGCAGCCATAGTATATTTAAAAAATAATAATATAAGTTCGTAATGAATAAAACACAATAAGTAAAATAATAACCATAGTAATAACAATACATTTAAAAAACAACAGCAGTATAAAAAACAAATTCAATTCTTCCGTTTTAATTGTTTTTAATTCAGTTTTTTACCATTTACATGTATTTTACCATCATAGAGTGTGAGCTTTTTGTGTAAAATAAAATGCAAATGTACCCAGAAGGGAATAAGCGGTAGAAAATGGATGGATGGAAAATGCAAACGTCCTGACATATATTGGTGCAATACATCTTTGGACCAATTTGACCAGTATTTTAGGTCAAAGCATAATAATTGTGTAAATGTATCAATAAGTTCTTTAGGTACATTATGCTTGTGCACGGTACCCTTATTTTGTTAGCGCAGTCAGACCAGATGTGGCACACCGCGCTGTTATTGTGAAGGAGGGAAGTGTGCTGCTGTTCTCAGCGTGGCGAGTAAATAGGCGACTTGAGGCTGTTTTTAAAAAAAAAACAGGATAAAGCTTCTAAAGTTGCGACTGGTGTTTGTACATTGATCTTACATCTGTAACAGCATCGTCAACATTTTAGACATCTCTTGTCTAAACCAAACAAAAAGAGAGCGCCTTTCAAGTTGCCAAACACTGTTTGTACAATGATGTTACATCCATGATGTCGTTCACAACAACACAAGCAGATGAGATGTGTTGTAGGTGTATGGATTGCTCCTGCTAGTTTTAGCTTCCTAGTTTACTCGCTGTTTCAAGGGGCCGTCTCCACATTGTTCAGTTCAGGACGGGGTAGTTGCGTGTGTCGTGGATAAATGAGCGATAATGATGTTACATCCACGATGTCGTTCACAACAACGCAACTGCTTGTGGGGGACAAATCTCTTTAAAAAATATTTTGTACCGCAGGAATTTCGATCTGCCCTGGCTGGACGAGCGCAGTCGATGTCGCATCGAGGTCCCCAAGAAACACACTCCTCACCGGACGTGTCGCAAGTAAACGTCGGCGCGATGGCGGCGTGCGTGCAAAACTGCTGTCGCTTTCTGCGAGGAAGAGAAGCGCCACGGTCCGGGGTTCGGCATGGAACAAGATGTCGACGACTCTCACAGGAAGTGCGGCGTCGTGTGACCCAGTAGCGACAGATGACACTCTCCACAGTCCCCAGCGAGCGACACACCTCCAACCCCCACTCTGCTTTGGTGAAGAAAAGTCCACACACTGTATCGCCGTGCCACCTCCACGCTCAGCATACGCCCAAATCCAACCACATGCTTCCTCCCTCTGGAACAAATCGAAGGGTCCTCATCTTGGCTCGAAACCCTTCGCTTCTTTCGTTTTGACATGTGCACGGATTCCATTGAGCTGTAAAGCAACGGCAGCATGGCTTAGCCCTTAATGGAGCATCCAGGCTCCTCATCAAAGGACTTCCTGCACTTCACGGCATGACGTTCTAACACCTTCTGCGTTCCACAACGGAGGTCCTGTTTAGAAGCTAAGTTCCTAGCGAGTAGTGCTAACAGGCTGTCACTTATCTTTTCCTTTGTTTGCTTCGCTTTCCCGTCTCTTCATGCAAGGCCTCTGCAGTCTGATCGATACTGTACAAGTGCATAGATAGTTAGTCCTGTACATAACTCAAGAAATGTACATAAAACATGGCTGTTATTTTTTTATTATTATTTAATGTTGAAAGTGTTGAGTACATTCAATACCCCAACGATTGTATGTTGACTAATTGAAAGTTACCTTTTTTTGGAATAAAACTGACCATCTCTATGCTATAGAACACGGTTGTCTTTTCTAAGTATTTTTTTGTAGGAAACTACTGGAATTTGGTGAGAACACGGGTGTCCGAACCTTTTCCACAGAGGGCCACACATTGACAAATCTGAGCCGAGGATGTCGTTGTGGCTTGTGCAGCCCTTTGAGGCACCTGTGATTAAGGGCTATATAAAAAATTGATTATCAAAACCATTACAATATATATTGTAACATTAAAACTTTCCTTAATTTTGGTGAATATTAAAAGGTCCCAGGAACCCAAAAGGGTCTCCGTCATTAAAGTGTTAAAAATAAGTCATTATTTTTTACTTTCAACGGTTAAATATCTATAGATCAATTTCAGATCTATCCATCGACATAAGGTTTTAATTATTTTAGTTGTATGCCCTTTTTGTAAAAAAAAAACATTTTTAGTAGGAAAATATGCAATATTTTCTCCCCAAAATTTGGAATATTTGATGTAAAATAATTGGGAGCCTTAAATAGGTCAATAATTCATAACACGATTGCTTTTGATTTATTTTTTTAGCCGTGACAGTTTAAAAAAACGACTATTGATCTCAGGGATCCAAAACTCCCCCACTCATAGAATATTGAAATTAATATTAGTTCAGTGTATATTTTTACTTTCAACGCTTTAATCTCTTGATCAACTTCAGATATACCCGATGATTATAAGGTTTTAAAGTAAAAAACAGCCTACATGGCAGCTTTGTGTTGTTAGTGTCAACAATGCAACATTTTCTTGTTACGTTACATCGGTTTGCTTTTTAATTCAACTTTTTAATGTTGTTTTTTTTTAAGTATATTTTAAAAGTGCCGCAGGCCTTTAAAATTGAGCTGCAGGCCACACACTTTAGACACTCCTGGGTTAGGCAGTTGCTGTGTCACTATTTCAATAAACTACATTTCCCAAAAACCCTTTCGGCACCAAACATCCAATCATAAACCTTGAATCTTGATGACGTCACAGAAAAAATGGCTGGAAGTTGTTTTCCTACTTCGTAAAATTCTTGTTTTTAAAGTCAATGTAACCACTCTGAATCCACATCTTGTACACCATTGCCACGTTCGAGCGCCAACGTTTTAATATTTACCATTTTGGAACAAGGTAAATTTTGTACATTTTGTAACATGTCCTCCATTGTCAAACGTCAGGCAGACTAGTGGGCGTTTACTGTACTTTTTTAACGATTATATGTAGACAAATTAAGTTACATATTTTGGAATAAAAATGACCATCTCTACGCTTTATGACCTTGGAATATGTTTATCGTGTGTACAAAACAATTATTTTTAGGAAACTACTGGAATTCGGCTAGTTATTGGCTGTGTAACTCAGACTTCAATTATTAACTACAATTCCCAGGGTTCATTTCGGCACCAAACATCCAATCATGAGCCTTGGATCTTGATGACGTCACAGTAAAAATGGCTGGAAGTCGTATTTCTAAGTCAATTTACCAACTCTGAATCCACAACATAATGTAACAATATGTAGAAGTATTTAATTTATGAATAAACACGTCTGGTGGATTTGGGGAAAAAAAGGTTTATTATTTAAACAAAAACACGAACAGCTTTCCACCTTTTGAAGTATACACTGGCGACATGTTTATGTGAAAAAGGAGAGATGAAGAAGTGACAGCTTCAGTTTAAAATACGTCACTAATCCGACGTGCACACAAGTCGGGCATCTTTGGAAATCAATCATGTATAAAATCCTGGTGTGACATTTACAAGGATAATTAGTGTTAATTGAAAATACCGTGTATTGAATGAGACGCCTCAGAAAGAAAGCCAAACACCACCACAGCAGTCCGTGTTCCCTCAGAAGGACACAGACAGGACTAAGAGAGTCTTCAGTCTTTGCGCAGGTTATTGAGTCGCTCCTCCAGGTCGGCGTCCGCGTCGGCGAGAGCCGCTTGAGGCTCCGCCTTCTTCCCTCCGGCCAAAGAGAGATTTCCACCGGTCGACGGGAGATCTGCAAGAAAAACCCCCGTGGACTCACACATCCGACGCCAACAAGACACAACACGGTGAACGTCGTCTTCTTACTTGAGAGTTCGTCGCTGAGCGTGAGACCGAGCTCGTCCAGGACCTGGGACACGATGGCGTCACTGTGAGGAGCACGAGAGTCAGGAGAAGGTCGGAGTTTGACGTAACAAGCGGGGGAAAAAGTCACCTCTCGTCCTCGTCGTCTTCGTCCCCCATGGCGTCGTCGATGGCGTCGTTCATCATCTCCTCCTTCATGTCCATGATCTCACTCTGGCGCTCAAACTCCATCATGATCTTCTGGATCTGAGGCAGTTTGAGCTGAGGAGGAAGACCGACACCAAAAGGTGGGTTTGGGATTCTTCTTGAGGAGCTGATGTGAGGCTCACCTGTCTGTTCATGGTGGCCATGGCTTTGGTGACGCCCTTCATCGCCTGCGCCATGCTGTTGTTGGACTTGAGGGTCTGGATCTTCAGGCTGACGGCTTGGATGTTGGCCTTCATCATGATGAACTTCTTCACGTAGCGTCTTGTGCGCACCAAGTCCTTGGCCATGATCTTGACGGCGTCCTGGCGACATATAATAGCACGCATCAAGATGGCGTTTCAGACAAAATATTTGTCTCCCCAAGAGGTGGTGATTACTATTATTTGTCATTTTCACATATAGTGGTATCGGCCTTCATTTTTTTTATCAGTATCAGCCTTTTTTAAAAATTTAAATACCAGCCCTTTTATTATCAGTATCGACCTTTTTTCATCTCTATCAGCCTTTTTTAAAATTGGCATCGGCCTTTTTCCATCAGTATCAGTCTTTTTTTTTTAAATTGACTTTGGCCTTTTTTTTTTAATCGGTATCGGCCTCTTTTTTTATTTGGTATCGGCCTCTTTTTTTATCGGTATCGGCTTTTTAAATCGATATCAGCCTTATTTATTCGCATCGGTCTTTTAAAAATCAGTATCTCATCGATATCAGCCTTTTTTATTCACATCAGTCTTTTTAAAATCAGGATCGGCTTTTAATTATCGATATACTTTTTTTCAGCGATATAAGCCTTTTATATTGGTACCAGACTTTTTTTTATATTAGTATTGGCCTTTTTTCATCGATATCAGCCTTTTTTAGCGGAATCAGGTTTTTTCCATCTGTACCAGCCTTTTGTTGATGTATGCCTCTTTTATCATCAGTATCAGCCTTTTTCATCGATATCGGCCTCTTTTTTTTAATCAGTATCTTTTTTTTTTAAAATCATACCAACTTTTTTTGTTGGTATCCGCCTCTTTTATCATCAGTATCAGCCTTTTTAAAATCGATATCGGTCTTTTTTTCATAGATATCTGTCTTTTTCTCAGATACCAGTCTTTTTTCATTGATGTTTGCCTTTTTAATTGGTATCAGCCTCTTTCATCACCAGTATCAGCCTTTTTTAAAATCAGTATCGGCTTTTTTAAATCGATATCAGCTTCTTCTTTTTTTAAACACAATTTCAACAACAACAGAAGTACACCAGCAAATAAAATAAATACACATAAAATTCCAGGATTTCGTAATTTAAAAAAACGAAGTGAAGTAGATAAATGATAACTGCTGCTCAAACACCAGCCCTTTTGCCCTGCATGTGAAAAATGACCTTTTTACTAGAGTATTTTTTTACATTTATTTAAGAATACAAGTTTCTCATTGTCGATTATTCTCTCTGAATATGTTTTCGGATATCTGACAGGGAATTTATTTGAGTTCTTGTGAGATCTCTTCTTCTGTCTCTCTTTGCAGTGCTGGTTAGCTACAGAACAACTCTGCTCACATTAACTTGTCAAATCTTCCATATTTCCGCCGGGAATTCTAGTTTTTGTCCTTCTTTCCTGGCATCTTCTTCCCGTTTTGTGTGTTTTGGCTACTGCAGCAATGGAGTCGCACGGCAACCCTCCGTACGCAACACTCTGAGCGTGAGCTCATTAAAGTAGCGCCACGAGTTTCATGTTCCGTCATTCAATCAAATAACGTGACAGAGATGGACCGACATGAAGACGACCGAAATTATATCTCTGACAAAAATGCAAACTTTGTGTAACTATCTTATATAAGTAAAGAAGAGCAGGCAGCATCTCACACATTCTCATACTTTCTGTAACATCCAGGAAGAAATGACGTCGGCCATCTTGCCTACTCAGAGGCCTAGTGGTTAGAGTGTCCGCCCTGAGATGCAGAGTCATACCAAAGACTATAAAAATGGGACCCATTACCTCCCTGCTTAGCACTCAGCATCAAGGGTTGGAATTGTGTGGTTAAATCACCAAAAATGATTCCTGGGCGTGGCACCGCTGCTGCCCACTGCTCCCCTTACCTCCCAGGGGGTGAACAAGGGGCTGGATCAAATGCAGAGGACACATTTCACCACACCTAGTGTGTGTGTGACAATCATTGGTACTTTAACTTAACTTAACTTTAACTTAAATGTCTCAACTATAATCTACGTGAAGGAGCCCAGAATAGTTTTTGCTTAAATGTTCACAATATT
Source organism: Entelurus aequoreus (assembly GCF_033978785.1). Taxonomy (NCBI): domain Eukaryota; kingdom Metazoa; phylum Chordata; class Actinopteri; order Syngnathiformes; family Syngnathidae; genus Entelurus; species Entelurus aequoreus. Next base: position 56,918,017 of record NC_084738.1, on the reverse strand, counting down.
TCAGAAACCTTACAATGTAGTAAATCCACAAAGTGTTATAACCAGTGTTGGGTTAGTTACTGAAAACCAGTAACTAGTTACAGTTACTAGTTACTTTATTTCAAAAGTAACTCAGTTACTAACTCAGTTACTTACACCAAAAAGTAATGCGTTACTGTGAAAAGTAACTATTTAGTTACTTCTTTTCCCCCTCCTTTTTTTTAAAGGCTCCCATTAATGCCCTTTTAGCCTTTATTTCAGTACTGTTATTGCACTGGAGAATAATACAATCTGTTGATCAACTTGACATGCATTTGCATCACTGAACTCAGAAAGCAATGTGGTCTACATACAACACACAAAGACAAAGATATGTTTCAAAGGGCCAATCTATTTCAGGCCAGAACAAATTGACAAAACTATTTTAAACAGCTGCAACATAATGACACTTTAACTCTAAGTAGATAGGATCTTTGATCCAAGACACAACTTACATTTAACTAAAATGTTCTTTTCTTTGTGCTCGACAAAAAAGTATTGAGAATGTCTCCATGTTAAAAAAACTCGACTTCTGGCTTCACCATGATGTCTTGTTAGTTGTTATGAGAGTAGCGTATGTGTGTGTGTGTGTGTGGCCCTTTAAGATATGACAGTGTGTGAGGTGAGTGACGTCAGTGAGTGAGTGGGCGAGAGAAGTGAGGGAGCGGCGACAGTGAGTGCGTGCAAGTGCTCTAGCTTGGTGGATGGCTGCGTGCAATGAAGTCACAAAGTTGCAACAAACCGCCGGCCTCGTCATTCACCCTCAGCTGTAAAGACCCACTTCCGGGTAAAGTGAAGGTTGTTAGCCCCGAAGTACATAGGCCCTGGAGGAACGTCTCCCCTGCGCCCCTCAACTACGGTCTGGGAGCCCCCCCGCCCCCACCCCCCCACAGAAAGCACGCCTCTTCTTTTCCACCGCAGCGCTGCAATAAAACACACTCAGATCTTCTGTTTCTAGCCGATACTACATAAAAAATAATGTAAAATAACGCAGTAACGCATCATGTAGTAACGGTAACTGAGTTACTGAATATAAAAAATAACACGTTAGATTACTAGTTACCGCCGAAACTAACGGTGTTACAGTAACGCGTTACTTTGTAACGCGTTAGTCCCAACACTGGTTATAACATTGTATTAAAGGGGGTAGATGAGTTATTTTGATGTAGAGAAATGGCATATTTTGACCAATTTTGCCAGGAGATTTTCCAAACTTTGAAATACACATGTTGATGCTCCTCTTAGACACAAGTAATAAAGGTGTTTGTTTTTTATGATAAATGATAAATGGGTTATACTTGTATAGCGCTTTTCTACCTTCAAGGTACTCAAAGCGCTTTGACACTATTTCCACATTCACCCATTCACACACACATTCACACACTGATGGAGGGAGCTGCCATGCAAGGTGCTAACCAGCAGCCATCAGGAGCAAGGGTGAAGTGTCTTGCCCAAGGACACAACGGATGTGACTAGGACGGTAGAAGGTGGGGATTGAACCCCAGTAACCAGCAACCCTCCGATTGCTGGCCCGGCCACTCTACCAACTTCGCCACGCCGTCCCTTTTTGCTGCTATGTCACTACTGGTCCCTCCTTTACTAAAAAATAATGTTAGAAGACAACTTATAATGTTAATGTTTAAATAACTTTACTGCAAATGAATATCCCTCCACATATCGCTTATCGGCGGCCTCCTTTACTACTAATAATTAGGGATGTCGATAAATACTTTAAAATGTAATATCGGAAATTATCTGTAAAAAAGTAAAATTCATGACTTTTTAAAACGCCGCTGTGTATGCGGACGTAGGGAGAAGTACAGAGCGCCAATAAACCTTAAAGCAGACCTGGGCAAATTAAGGCCGGGGGGCCACATGCGGCCCGTTTAGCTTTTCAATCTGGTCCGCCGGATATTCCCAAATAATTTTTTTAGATCTTTAAGATGGAAAGTGTAGCTACCATTATGATGTGCAGTGATGTTTTCTAATGACCGGAAGTCTCGAACTATACAAAGTATTTCAATGCTTGGAATCTGCACTTTTGGATGATATACCAGTTACTATGGTAATCTAATTAGTTACTATGGTCATTTAATTAGTTACTATGGTAATCTACGTCACAGCAGCTCAGACGAGGCACCAAGCAGTGTGGGCGGGAAGCGTTTCCACAGACTTGGAAGGAGATTTTCACAACAAAGTTCTAAAGCTTAGTGATATATCAGATATATCAGATTGTAGGTGGGTTTATTTTGTACCCTTCGCGTTCATATTTCACTGTTTGTTGCATTTTCGTCGCGTTTCACTTGATTGTAAAATATGTCGATCGAAAGGGGGTGTGACGTTCATATTTTGTCAATATTCAGTGTTTTATCCTTCATAGAAAAATTTAAAATTCCATTACGTTTTTTAAGGCGGTCTGTCATAACGTTTTTAGCATTCAATCAGACATTATTGTGAGGTTTCGTATTAGTGTCCCTAAAAATAGATATACTGGCCCCAAGACACATTTTTTTCTCTTAATGTGCCCCCCCCCCAAAATAATTGCCCAGGCCTGCCTTAAAGGCACTGCCTTTGCGTGACAGCCCAGTCACATAACACCTACAGCTTTTTACACACACAAGTGAATGCAAGGCATGCTTGGTCAACAGCCATACAGGTCACACTGAGGGTGGCCGTATAAACAACTTTAACACTGTTACAAATATGCGCCACACTGTGAACCCACACCAAACAAGAATGACAAACACATTTCGGGAGAACAGCCGCACCGTAACACAACAGAACAAATACCCATAACCCCTTGTAGCACTAACTCTTCCGGGACGCTACAATATACACCCCTACACCTTTTTTCCATAACTTGAGTTGATTTATTTTGGAAAACCTTGTTACATTGTTTAATGCAGGGGTGCTCACACTTTTTCTGCAGGCGAGCTACTTTTCAATTGATTAAGTCACGGGGATCTACCTCATTCATATATATAATTTATATTTACTTATTTATGAAATATATGTTTTTGTTAAAAAGTTAAAGGTGTTTAATGATAATGCAAGCATGTTTAACACATATAGTTAATATTGTTAACAAGTTAAAGGTGTTTAAAGATAATGCAAGCATGTTTAACACATATAGTTAATATTGTTAACAAGTTAAAAGGTGTTTAAAGATAATACAAGCATGTTTAACACATATAGTTAATATTGTTAACAAGTTAAAGGTGTTTGATGATAATACAAGCACGTTTAACACATGGTTAATATTGTTAACAAGTTAAAGGTGTTTAAAGATGATACAAGCATGTTTAACACATATAGTTAATATTGTTAACAAGTTAAAGGTGTTTGATGATAATACAAGCACGTTTAACACATGGTTAATATTGTTAACAAGTTAAAGGTGTTTAAAGATGATACAAGCATGTTTAACACATATAGTTAATATTGTTAACAAGTTAAAGGTGTTTAAAGATAATGCAAGCATGTTTAACACATATAGATTCCTTTCTTTCATGAAGACAAGAATATAAGTTGGTGTATTACCTGATTCTGATGACTTGCTTTGATCGGAATCAGACAGTAGTGCTGATAACGTCCGCATTTTCAAATGGAGGAGAAAAAAAGTCCTCCTTTCTGTCCAACACCACATGAAAGTGGTTGGTTTTTGGCATCTTATTTGTCCAGCTTCCGTACTCCTTTGTATACACTTTACAAGAAATACATTGGCGGCAAACTCCGTAGCTTGCTAGCTTGTGTGCGCCAGCTTTCTGAGACTCTTTTTTTGTTAGTGCAGGCAGGATGAAGCAGAGCTTTTATTGTGCAACTGTGCAGTCGCTCTTTGGAGTTTTGACGACAGGTACGGCGGCAGAGTCTGTTGAAATAAAAAGTGTTTCTCGCCTTCCTGTCTGTAATTTTTTCTTAATAATGAGCTGGCAGCAGCCAGCGTCATCTCAGAAGACCCTCGGGTGCCGTGAATGTCAATCAAGTGACCAAAGTGACGTCATAGTGAAGATTTATGATAGCTAATTTTTAGGACTATTTTTTTAATGCCCGGCTGGGGATCGACTGACACACCCTCCGTGATCGACCGGTAGTGATGAGTAATGAGCACCCCTGGTTTAATGCATCCAGCGGGGCATCACAACAAAATTAGGCATAATAATGTGTTAATTCCACGACTGTATATATCGGTATCGGTTGATATCGGAATCTGTAATTACGAGTTGGACAATATCGGAATATCGGACATCTCTATTAATAATCGGTATTGGCCCTGAAAAAAACATATCGATCACTCCTCAGAACACAAACCATATTTACGCACCATCTGACCCTGCTTGGCCATTTTCTTGATGTCGGCGATAATCTTCTTCTCCTGCTGCTCCAGTTTGCTTCTCTCTCGGTCCAACTCCCTCATGGCCCGAGTGAGCGCCCTCTGGTTCTGCTTCAGCAACTCTTCAGGGGTCTTTCGCTTCCCAAACAGGAAGTCCATCTGTTTGAGGGCACATTCATCGTTAACACCCTAAAAATCTTAACAGTTCAATTTTTGACGACTACAAAAACACTCCATTTTCTCTTGTGGGGGGAAAAGGCATACATTGTTTTAAGTGGGCCGTGTTAGCATTTTACAAGCAGTGACACAATATATTTGTGATAATCAGAAAGATAATTTGCCATTTTTAAAAGGGGAACTCCTTAGTTGACATCAACGACGAACTGGCGTGTAAATGTCAAAAGGTTACGTTGTAGTGAATGACAAAATGATTGCAAATGGGATGGTAGTCCACGTAATGTGTTTACTTCTAAAGGACTATTAATGTCTCCTGACGTCTTTTTTTATTAGCCGCCTTTAGCTCACCGACACATTTTTATTCGCCGTCACAAAGTCAACATGAAGGCCCTCTTAACTCACCTTGTTTCAAGCTCGTCGAACCAGCACAAAAAGTCAGATGCCCAAAAAAATGTTTGCTTTCCGACAATCTTTAAAAAACGACTATTTGTTTTCTTTCAGTCACTTCCGTGTTGGGAGCGTTTCGCTTCCGGGAAGTGAGTTCACCGCCTACGTCACAAGTGACGTAACAGATGTGGACATTCGCTATTTGGATTTACGCTGTATGGAAAAAAAAAATTGAAAATGATTTTTACCTTTGCAACCTCATAATACTTTTGGCTAAGTTTTATATCAATAAATGTAAGTTTCTCAATACACGACCTGTTTTTTTGTGCCTTTAAAAAAGATTTAGAACTCTACATTAAAACACTCTCTACCTCTAACAACCAAAAAGCTGTGAAAACGATGATGCTGTGTTCCAAATTTAAGTTATTTACTGAAATTGAGTGAGCCTATTAGGGGTGTGGGAAAAAATCAATTCGAATTCGAATCGCGATTCTCACGTTGTGCGATTCAGAATCGATTCTCATTTTTGAAAAATCGATTTAAAAAAAAAAAAAATTGTTTTTAATTAATCAATCCAACAAAGCAATACCACAACAATGCAATCCAATTCCAAAACCAAACCCGACCCAGCAACACTCAGAACTGCAATAAACAGAGCAATTGAGAGGAGACACAAACACGACACAGAACAAACCAAAAGTAGTGAAACAAAAATTAATATTATCAGCAACAGTATCATTAATTACAATTTCAACATAGCAGTGATTAAAAATCCCTCATTGACATTATCATTAGACATTTATACAAAAAAAAAAAAGAACAATAGTGTCACAGTGGCTTACACTTGCAATGCATCCCATAAACTTGACAACATTGTGTCCAATATTTTCACAAAGATAAAATAAGTCATATTTTTTGTTCATTTAATAGTTAAAACAAATTTACATTATTGCAATCAGTTGATAAAACATTGTCCTTTACAATTATTTAAAAAATCTACTACTCTGCTTGCATGTCAGCAGACTGGGGTAGATCCTGCTGAAATCCTATGTATTGAATGAATCGAGAATTGTTTTGAATCGGGAAAAAAAATTGTTTTTGAATCGAGAATCATGTTGAATTGAAAAAAGAAAATTGGTTTTGAATGGAATCGTGACCCCAAGAATAGATATTGAATCGAATCGTGGGACACTCAAAGATTCACAGCCCTAGAGCCTATGGCTTTGCTATACTGTATATATATGTGTGTATATATATATATATATATATATATATATATATATATATATATATATATATATATATACATGTATATATATATATATATATATATATATATATATATATACATGTATATATATATATACATATATATATATATATATATATATATATATATATATATATATATATATATATATATATATATATATATATATATATATATATATATATATATATATATATATTGCATTCTATTTTAGTTACTTTGAATTTACAACCCCTGGCGCTGTTTTGTACTGTTTTTGTAGTGTTTTTGTACTTAATTTGATTATTATTTCTCAACTGTTTGTAAATGTTGAAATTAATAAATAAAGGTTTAAAAAAATAAAAAATAAAAGACATCTGTCACTGATACTATTGGCTAAATTTTATATTCATAAATGTAAATTTCTCGATACCAGACATGTTTTTTGTGCCTTTAAAAAAAAGAATTTGAACTTTACTTTAAAACGCTTTCTACCTCTAACAACCAAAAAGCTGCGAAAACTATGATGCTGTGAATTGATTAACGTGAACCCAGACTTAAACAAGTTGAAAAACTTATTCAGGTGTTACCATTTAGTGGTCAATTGTACGGAATATGTACTGTACTGTGCAATCTACTAATAAAAGTTTCAATCAATCAATCAATCAATCAATCTGTGCTCCAAATTTGGATTATTTACAGAACTTGTGTGAGCCTATGGCTTTACATTTTGTTACATATGTATATTTTGCATTCTATTTTAGTTACTTTATTGAGTTTACAAGCTGGCGCTGTTTTGTACTGTTGCTGTACTTGTTTTGATTATTATTTATTTGCTTGTATGTAAATGTTGCCTATTATAAATAAATGTTTATGAAAATCAAATAAAAACAATACCTCTGTCACTGCTCCCTTGCGCTGTTTTTGTACTTGTTTAAATTGTCCTTGTTCATATGTTTATGTATGTAAATATTGAACTTTATAAATAAAGGTATATGAAAAAATAAAACATACATATCTACGTCTGTCACTGCTCCCTGGCGCTATATGGTACTGTTTTTGTACTTGTTTTAATTGTCCTTGTTATTATTTCATGTTTTCGAATGTTTGGAAATGTTGAATTTTATAACGACTCACACACGCTTTCTTGTTTGATCTGCTGCTATTTGAGCTTGGAAATGCCGGAAACCTGCTGTGCTGTTGGATGTAGCAATAGACGAGGATTTAAACCAAATCTTAGCTTCGGATCGCGGCGATTTGTCGTGAACGATGGAAACCTACGATGTACACAAGGATATGCAATTAACACTTCATATCAGGTATGTAAACAAACTATTCACCCCTGATTTGTTTCACAAAATGTGAAATAATACAATATGGGATGATACAAATATGATTGTTGAAAATGCTGGGTGCATTTTTAGAAAGGCAGCAAGAGCAGCAAGGCAGGGAATGGAATGATTTCTTCAGTTCACCCCCCTCGCCTCTGTCTGTGTGATGCTAGGTACCGTTTTTATTTTTTCATGACAACTTTTTCTGTTTTACTTCCAACTTCTTACAGTTAGGGCAAAACCATCGTTGTGGGACTCGTTTTATGCCAATACATTTCATGTGGAATGCTTTGATGCTGCAGTTCTCGGATGAATGTGAACATGTTTCACCCAATCCAGCCATGCAGGTACAGTGGCAGCACAGGATCTGACCATCTTTCGCTATTGCTACCCAAGGTCTGAGGGGAGGATCATTCATCCGTTGAGAGTGTTTTACCTGAAACAGATAATATGACGTACCTTATATTATTATCAGTCCCTAATTTGGATATAATATACAAGGCTAGACCTCTTACTGTCCATTTATGCATATTTTTACCTGGCATTTGGTAAATTTTCTCATGAATCATTCATTAAATTAGCCTGAAAATTTAAACCTGGTTCATTTTGAGCAAGAAACCAAAATTAATTATCAAGCATGAATTCTAAAAATGATTTTTGTAGAAACTGTTTCATAAGCTCTATACTGAATAGTTGGAAATTATGTAATGTTGTTTTATTGTAGGAATTAATTTCTCAGATTTCAATATGGAGCTCCTGGAAACAGTTTTTTACAAAGCAATTTTTGATAGAATTTTTTTATAATATTGTTTGGTCACATCCTTAAACTGAATACGATACATTTTCAGGCTAATCTTTTATTACAAAAAGCCTCCTGTTCAAAAATGCTTAATTAAAAAACTGTTTCACAAAGTCTATAGTAGTTTTTTGAAATTATGTAATGCATAGAGAAAAATTGGAAAATGTCAATATGAAGTTTGTGAAACAATTTTTTAATTAAAAGCATTTTTGAACAGGACGCCTTTTGTAATAAAAAAAAAGCTTAACAATGTGAGTTTTCATTAGAATCACTTCAGTAGTTTTTTCACAATAACACTGTTACTGCCACGCGGATTTGTAAACAGACAGTAGGCTCTTCTGTGTGTGCTTTTTCCTTACCTTGGTCATGAGAAGAAATCGATTCTTGTTTGGAATCTGCCATATCAGCCCATCATGCACAAAACCTGCTGTAAAATACTTGTAGGCATCCATGCAGACTCTTGTATGCCTTAATAAATAAATGATAAATGGGTTATACTTGTATAGCGCTTTTCTACCTTCAAGGTACTCAAAGCGCTTTGACAGTATTTCCACATTCACCCATTCACACACACATTCACACACTGATGGCGGGAGCTGCCATGCAAGGCGCTACCAGCACCCATCAGGAGCAAGGGTGAAGTGTCTTGCCCAAGGACACAACGGACGTGACTAGGATGGTAGAAGGTGGGGATTGAACCCCAGTAACCAGCAACACTCCGATTGCTGGCACGGCCACTCTACCAACTTCGCCACGCCGTCCTTTCCAGTGTACGGGGATGGTGAATCGACGAGGTAATTATAAATGTCTGGATATGAGAGATCAGGCAGGTCGGCTGTTGCAAAATGCTAAGGTGATTTTAGCATGCTTCTCGGTAAAAGGTACGGATCCTTTGTGCCAACAAGGTTCAACTTCTCTCGGTAACGTTTCTTGGACTCTTCATCCAAAACGCACAACTTCATTGGATAGCAAATCAGCCATAATTCGGATGAAATCGGTGAAAATGTAGCGCAGAAATCAAACTGAATCTGTACGAACACGTAGGAACGAGCTGACCGGTTGACCGGCAAGATGGCGGCGTAACACAATGTCACGTGATAAAACCACGTGACTGCAAAGCCTCTATAGGTATATATATATAAAAAAGACGTCACTGCCCGGTCTGTTTACGCATGCGCAAACACGACGTCGTTTTGCGACTTGAGTCGTAAAATACATTACATTACAAAAATAACTACTTATGTGCATTCCAAAGTGTTTGCATGGATATCGAAAATTATTTTCGAAAAACGCAGCACTTTTATTTAATTGCGGCATTGTAAATATTGAACGATGTGGATTGTTAAACGTTATTTAAATTTGTAAAGAGTAGTTGTCGATTATTTGAGGTTATCAGTAGTACTTTCGAAAATAAATAAATAGTGAAATGCTTTTATTTAGGAAAAGCTGCCGTAATTTCTCAAAATAAAAACTACAGGAAAAGGTATGTAACCAACGCTCACACTTCAAAACAAAAGCAGTCGAACGATCTTGAAGTTGCGCTTCTGAATGCGGAGCTAGCGTTTCGACTTTTATTTTTAAATGTAATGCGCCTTACATCCGGTCCTGCTCTCGAAAGCGCAACCTTCAGGATCAGGTTTGTTAAAACTGCAATCTTGTCGACTTCGTGAGACAGTGAAGATGTACAAGTTGAACATTGGTGAGGTGTTAAGTCAGTAAATGACGCGAAGTGTTTAAAGTCCAGCCGACTTATCACTGAGAATGAGTTTATTCAGGGTTGCCTTTCAGCACAGGAGGTTGTTACCTGTGAGGATTTGGACCACGTGTCCATCAGTGGACTCTCGGTGTGTCTGTTACCATGACGACACGATGGCCACCAACAGAAGTGCCAGTTTGCGTGCCAAGGGCCATTATGGAGGACAGCAGCGCAAGCACAAGCTATCTTCTGAGCTTCACAAGCTGTCTCTGGAGGACTCTTCTCCTGAGAGAGCCAGAAGACCAAAGTCTCGGGCGGACTCGGAAGACGACGCGGAAGACGACGCGGAAGTTGTCTTTGGCGTCGCTCCTTGTCTCCTGGCTCTCACTCAGGGCCGCAGGAAGGCCCTTGGACTCTTTGTAAAGGACGGCGTGGGCCCTCAGCGCGCCTCCTTGTTGAAGGTGTGCGAGGAGGCGCGTCGGCGTGGAGTCCCGGTCCAGCGGGTCGGCAAGACGGCCTTAAACAAGATGTCTTCCGGTGGTGTCCATCAAGGAGTTTGTCTGCAAGCTTCTCCACTCAGCTACCTGACCGAAGACCGGGCCCCCGGCGTCAAGTCCAAACCTCTCTGGCTGGTCCTGGACAGGATTCAAGACCCCATGAACCTGGGGGCCATCTTGCGCTCGGCATACTTCCTGGGCGTCGACCGAGTGGCGAGCGGTCTTCGCCACAGCTGCCCTTTGACCCCCGTGGTCAGCAAGGCCAGCTCGGGCGTGATGGAGGTGATGGGCGTGCACGGCTACGAAGACCTGGAGGACATGGTCCGGGGCAAGGCGGCGCAGGGCTGGCGGGTGGTGGGCACGGTGGCGGCGGACGCGGCGGAGGCGCATGTTCCCATCACGCCATGTTCCCGCCTCCTGATGAACGAGCCCACGCTGCTGCTGATTGGAGGAGAAGGCGAAGGACTGTCCCACCAGATGATCGCTTTGTGCCAAACGCTGGTGACCATTCCAGCGGGGAGAGAGCTGGCGCCTGGCGTGGAGTCGCTCAACGTGTCCGTCGCCACCGCCATCCTGCTGCACTCGCTGCTGACCAGGACCCAGGAGCGCTCCACTTGTTGAATAAAGTCCTCTTTTTACCGTCAATGAGTCTTCATTTTGACACCTTTTTTCTTTCCACTGCTTCTTTCACTTTTCTCAACACATTTCAGCCTTCAAAACGTTCCAAAATATCTTTTATGTGAAATCAATTCCCAGTTTCCCCAGACTTCCCACTTAATCTCGATTAAAAAGTGTTATTACTTTCACATTTCTCAACTAATTCAACCCTGTTAATATTGCTAATGTTAATACTGGCATGCTAGCTTTTTGGCTAATTTAGCACATGATTCCAATCTCTTCAACCTACCATGCAAATGTTTTCATGCTAGCTTGTTTAGCTCATTTTGCAGTTATACACCTCAGACATTTTGTTACCTGACACGTGTTAACTGTTAGCATGCTTATATTAGCATGCTAGCTCTTTAGGTAGCAGGTATACACCTCAGATGTTATTGTTAACATGCTAGCTCATTAGCTAATACAGTCATTTACTTACTTGACAGATTTGAACTGTTAGCATGCTATTATTAACATGCTAGCTCTTTAGGCAAGGCAAGGCAACTTTATTTGTATAGCGCTTTTCATACACAAGGCAGACTCAAAGTGCTTCACAGACAACAAAGTAAAATGAAAGAAAATAAAAGCAATATTAAAATGCAGACAATAAAAATAAAAACAGTGCGGACGTTAAAAGTTAAAAGATTTAGCTGAAAGCTAAGGTGAACATAAAAGTCTTCAGTCTAGTTTTAAAAGTAGTCAGAGTTGGGGAAAGTCTGACATCTTCAGGAAGTTTATTCCAGCTATTTGTTGCATAGTGACTGAATGATGCTCTCCCTTGATTTGAGTTTACTCTGGGAACCGCTAACAGATTGGTCTCAGAAGATCTTAGTGATCTAGAGGGCTTATATAGTGGGAGCATATCAGTGATATACTTCGGCCCTTAAGCCTATATCACAGGCATGCACCTCAGTCATTTTGTTACTTCAATCAATCAATCAATCAATCAGAGTTGATTTATATAGCCCTTAATCACAAGTGTCTCAAAGGGCTGCACAAGCCACAACGACATCCTCGGCTCAGATCCCACATCAGGGCAAGAAAAAACTCAACCCAATGGGCACAATGAGAAACCTCGGAGGGGCCTGCAGATGTGAGACCCCAGCTGTCAATTATAGTCTGGAGCCCCACGCACAGAGAGTCTGATGGGGTATTCATATGGATATTAAAATCCCCCATTATAATTATATTATCTGCTTGCGTCACTAGATGAGCGACAAATTCACTGATAAAGTCTGCATAGGGCCCAGGAGGGCGATAGATAACAGCCAGGTAGAGAGGCAGCGGTGCGACAGACCTCATAATAAGCACCTCAAATGATTAATATTTATTACCTAGGTTAGGGGTAAGGTTAAGGTTTTCATTGTATATTAGTGCGACCCTTCCACCCCTTTTAAGGGGACGGGCAATATGTGCATTTGTATAGTTAGGAGTAGAAGCCTCGTTAAGCGGGGAAAATGTGTCCGGTTTGAGCCAGGTTTCGCTGAGACCAATGACGTTAAGATTGTTGTCTCTAATGACCTCATTAACTAATAACGTTTTGGGAGACAATCATCTTATGTTTAAAAAGCCCATATTATAGGTAGTAGGCTGTTTTAAATAATTTTTGTTAATCTTATCCGAAGTGGTGATATAAATAACATTACGTTTATTTTGTGTAGGGCCCCTTAAATAATTTCAATCATATCTAGGAATTGATATGATGGGGATCTTCAGATTGTTTGCTTGGTGTGATAAACTGAACGCGTCATAATTTGCCACCTCAGTAAAATGCATGTTCACCAATGGCACAGTCACTACAGAAAAAAAATTATGTGAATTGTGTATTATTCTAGGAGAAATGCTATGTGCGCAGGAATTTTCCAGCCTGGTGCTGGTTAGTTCTAGCTTAAAGGCCTACTGAAACCCACTACTACCGACCACGCAGTCTGATAGTTTATATATCAATGATGAAATCTTAACATTGCAACACATGCCAATACGGCCGGGTTAACTTATAAAGTGACATTTAAAATTTCCCGGGAAATATCCGGCTGAAACGTCGCGGTATGATGACGTATGCGCGTGACGAAGTCAGTATAACAGAAGTTATGGTACCCCGTAGAATCCTATACAAAAAGCTCTGTTTTCATTTCATAATTCCACAGTATTCTGGACATCTTTTGAAATTTGTTTAATGAACAATGAAGGCTGCAAAGAAGACAGTTGTAGGTGGGATCGGTGTATTAGCAGCGGACTACAGCAACACAACCAGGAGGACTTTGTTGGAGAGCAGACGCGCTAGCCGCCGACCTCACCTTGACTTCCTACGTCTCCGGGCCGCCAAGCGCATCGGGTGAAGTCCTTCATCCTTCTGCCGATCGCTGGAACGCAGGTGAGCACGGGTGTTGATGAGCAGATGAGGGCTGGCTGGCGCAGGTGGAGAGCTAATGTTTTTAGCATAGCTCTGTGCGGTCCGGTTGCTAAGTTGCTAAGTTAGCTTCAATGGCGTCGTTAGCACAGCATTGTTAACCTTCGCCAGCCTGGAAAGCATTAACCGTGTATTTACATGTCCACGGTTTAATAGTATTGTTGATTTTCTATCTATCCTTCCAGTCAGGGGTTTATTTTTTTTGTTTCTATATGCAGTTAAAGCACGATGCTATCACGTTAGCTCGTAGCTAAAGCATTTCGCCGATGTATTGTCGTGGAGATAAAAGGCACTGAATGTCCATTTCGCGTTCTCGACTCTCATTTTCAAGAGGATATAGTATCCGAGGTGGTTTAAAATACAAATCCGTGATCCACAATAGAAAAAGGAGAGAGTGTGGAATCCAATGAGCTAGCTTGTACCTAAGTTACGGTCAGAGCGAAAAAAGATATGTCTTGCACTGCATTCTAGTCCTTAACTCTAACGTTCCTCATCTACGAATCTTTCATCCTCGCTCAAATTAATGGGGTAATCGTCACTTTCTCGGTCCGAATCTCTCTCGCTCCATTGTAAACAATGGGGAATTGTGAGGAATACTAGCTCCTGTGACGTCACGCTACTTCCGGTACAGGCAAGGCTTTTTTTTATCAGCGAGCAAAAGTTGCGAACTTTATCGTCGATTTTCTCTACTAAATCCTTTCAGCAAAAATATGGCAATATCGCGAAATGATCAAGTATGACACATAGAATGGATCTGCTATTCCCGTTTAAATAAAAAAAAATCATTTCAGTAGGCCTTTAACTGACTCCTCACCCGGACTAACAGACACTGTAATTGCCTGTATCCAAGCTTGCTCTAGTGTAGTTAGTCAAGTGTGACTTAACCAGTAATCCATGTTTCCAGATAGCGTGATGGCGCCTTCCTGGTTAGGGTAAAGGCCGACCCTCATCAGCAAGCCCGGTTTGCCCCAGAAAGAGGGCCAATTATCAATAAACGTTAGTCCCTGTTCTCTACAAAAACTAGCCAGCCACTTGTTAAGCAAGACTAACCTGCTATACCTCTCATCATTGCCTCTTGCAGGCAGGGGGCCAGAAACAAGTACTCGATGCCTGGACATCGTTCTAGCAAGATTACAAGTCCTAGCTATGTTCCTCTTTGTAATCTCTGACTGTCTCATCCTAGTGTCATTGGAGCCAACGTGTACAACTATATTTGCATAGCTAGTGGTGCGATTAGCCTGTCGTACTGGTACTCCTCAGGGCTGTGTACTCTCCCCCTGGCTCTTCTCCCTGTATACAAACTGCTGCACCTCCAGTCACCAATCCGTAAAACTGCTCAAGTTTGCGGATGACACCACCCTCATCGGGCTCATCTCGAATGGCGATGAGTCCGCCTACAGGAGAGAGGTGGACCGGCTGACGTCCTGGTGCAGCCTCAACAACCTGGAGCTGAACGCCCAGAAAACAGTGGAGATGATCATGGACTTCAGGAAAGTCACAGCCCCACCATCCCCCCTCACCCTGATTGACTCTCCCACCCCCGTCCCCATTGTGGACTCTTTCCGTTTCTTGGGCACCACTATCACCCAGGACCTCAAGTGGGAGCTGACCATCAGCTCACTCATCAAGAAGGCCCAGCAGAGGATGTACTTCCTGCGGCAGCTGAGGAAACTTAAGGTGCCGACCGAGATGCTGGTGCAGTTTTACTCAGCCATCATAGAGTCCATCCTGACCTCCTCCATCACAGTGTGGTTCCCCGGCGCCACAGTCCAGGATAAGAATAGACTGCAGCGCATCGTACGTGCTGCTGAGAAGGTGATTGGCTGCAAGCTCCCATCCCTCCAGGATTTGTTGTCCTCCAGGACCAGGAGGCGTGTGGGTCGGATCACAGCTGACTCTTCTCACCCTGGACACACACTATTCTCCCCTCTCCCCTCAGGCAGGAGACTACGCTCCATCCAGACCCACACCTCCCGCCACCTGAACAGTTTTTCCCCTCGGCCATCAGGCAAATGAACAATAACTTCTAACAGCAGCTCCTTGAATTCCTTGAATCCCTTCTAAGTCTATCTGATAGCTCAGTCACAGCTCTTTTTATTACCAAATATGTGTTATATGTGTTTTATGTTGCACAATTGCACCAAGAAAAATTCCTAGTTTGTGAACCCGTTCTCAAACAATGGCAATAAAACTATTCTGATTCTGATTCTGATTCTGGTACGTGTTTACTAGGCCTGTTGCGCGTTAGCTCCCTAAAATTAGCTTCAATGTCAGGTGCTCTGGCCCCGGGAATACACTTAATTATGGCTGGTTTGCTAAATTGTATGTTACGGGTGATGGAGTCCTCTATGACTAAGGTGTGGTACCCTGTAGACTGGGGTGTAGGACTAGCTAAAGGGCTAAATCTATTATGCGTCTCAACCGTTGCTTGTAGGCCGCTTAGGGCTGCTACAAACTGGGCTAGTCAGCTCGCTACAGCTAACGCTAGCAGATGTGTCCGCAGCGTCTAAAGTTACGAAATTACTCTGCTCTAGTTGGCGGACACGGTCCTCTAGTTGGGCCAACCTACCCATGAGACCGGTGCACGAAGAACAGGGAGCCATACTCACGTTGTTTCTTTCACCGAGTCGAGTTCCTGCTGTTTTCGGAGAAGTGGTCTCAACGTGTGGGAGCAGATTCCTTCAGACCATCGCCGCACCAAGCTTCGTTAGCTTGACAGATTTTAACTGTTAGCATGCTATTTTTAACATGCTAGCTCTTTAACTTATATCACAGGTATATACCTCAGTCATTTTGTTACTTGACACAAACTGTCAATGCTAATATTAGCATGCTAGCTTTTTAGCAAATTGTTTGGCCAATATTTTGATATCAGTATGGTAACATTAGCATGCTAATGTTATTGTAAAGGCTCTGCGTACCGCATCGATTACCCATTCTTCCACCGCTCCAAGCGGGGCGTGAACCAACGTCCCTCGTTTGAGACGTAAGTGTGCTAACCACAAGGCTAAAACCCAGCGAGCGGTCAGCACACTCTTTGAAGTTGTCAGGCAATGAGGTTTACTAATACATTATCAAACTAGCTTTTTTTAGCTGAAGTTAGTCCTCTTGTTTCTTGACACATGTTAACTGTTAGCATGCTAATATTAACATGTTAGCTTTTTGACCAATTTAGCAGGTATACGCCTCAGATTCAAATATCTTCAACGTATGTTATCTGTTGGCATGCTAGTGTTAGCATGCTAGGTTGTTTTTTTTAGCTCATTTTGCAGGTGTATGCCTTAGTCATTGTGTTACTTGACATGTTTTAACTGTTAGCATGCTTTCTAGTTTAGTTCATTTTGCAGGAATATGCGTAAAAGTCAAGTATTTTTTTCACTTGGTGCTATCTGGCTAGCAGGCTAATCTACTTTTTTTTTTTGCGGTGTACTGATGAATATTGAACATGAACTCTATTTGATGCCTTGTGTTATGTATTTTATGATATATTATTTATGTACAGTTTAAATATGGGTATTGTGCTTCAGTGTAAACAAACAGTCTATTTGAACCCTTAATTAAACTACAGTTACTAAAACATCAAACACACAAAAATAGCAGAATATCCATAACATTTTTACCATGAATTGATTAACGTGGACCCCGACTTAAACAAGTTGAAAAACTTATTCGGGTGTTACCATTTAGTGGTCAATTGTACGGAATATGTACTATACTGTGCAAACTGTACTGTTTCATGTAATGTATTCTCTTCCTTTACAATCTACTAATAAATGTTTCAATTAATCAAAATCTTCTTTTTACAAACTTCTCACCTTCTTTGACCTTCTTCTACTTCCTTTTGTCCATTTTTTTAACCTTTTTTTTTAACATTCTTTGGCGTTCTTTTGGCCTACTTTTCACTTATTTTCTATGTTGGCCTTCACATTACCTATTTTTCACCTACTTTCTATCTATTTTGCCCTTATTTTTACCAATTTTTTTCAAATTTGTTGACCTTTTTTTGACCTTCTGTGTCCTTTCTTTACTTTTTATCTACTCATTACCTACTTTGGCCTTCTTTGACCTTATTTTACTTTATTTTCTACCCTATTTTACCTACATTTTTTAACCTACTTATTTACCTTCTTATACCTAATATTTTTACCTTTTATCTACTGTTTACATTATCTTGTTTTGACAACTGCTTACCTTTATTTACCTCTTTTTGCCTCCTTTTTTCTTACTTACTTTGTACCTTCTATTAGCTACTTTTGACTTTTTTTTACCTTCTTTAAAATCTTTTCCATACTTCTTTGACCAACTTTTACATTTGTATATTTTTTTACCTTCCTTTGCGTATTTAAATTTTTTTATTTTTTTTTAACCTATTTTAACTTCTTTTACCTACTACTTACCTTCTTTTAACTACTTTTTAACCTTCATTTTACTATTTTTACCATATTTTACTTATTTTTCTACTTAGATCTACTATGGACTGGACTTTCACAATATTATGTCAGACCCACTCGACGTCCATTGCATCCGTTCTCCCCTAGAAAGGGGGGGTCCTCTCCAAGGTTTCTCATAGTCATTCACATCGACGTCTCATTGGGGTTGTGAGTTTTTCCTTGCCCTTATGCGGGCTCTGTACCGCGGATGTCGTTGTGGCTTGTGCAGCCCTTTGAGACACTTGTGATTTAGGGCTATGTAAATAAACATTGATTGATTGATTGATTGATAATTTCCTTTACCTCCTTTTTAATCTTATTTTACTTACTTCTTACATGCTTTTACTGAACTTACCTCCTTTTTACATTGGTTTACCTTCTTTTTAACTTTTTCCCTTCTTTGACTTTCTACCGATTTTTTATCCTACATTGAACTTCTTGTCTTTATATTATCTTTACCTTCTTATATATATATATATATATATTTTAACCTAATTTTAGGTACTTCTGGCATTTTTAACATTATTGTACCTACTTTTGACCTTCACCTGATTTTTTTAACCTTCTTTGACCTTCTACTTTTTACCTTTTTTAACCTTCTTTGACCGTCTGAACCTATTTTCCATGAACAATATATAAGGACACAAAATAATGTAGCACAATTTAGGCCTCCATTTGTTGACATACAGTTTGTGCTATTGTTATTATAGTACACTGTCATTTCTCTGGGACAAACCTACCCGGAGGGGCCTTGCAGGACTTTTATCGGAGGAGGTCAAAGTTCACCTGTCTGCCAGCTGATTGGTATAGCGTTGACGTCATTTGACCAGTCGTCTCGTCTCAGTCATTTATTAACAACATGCATGGACACGTGCACGCTCCTGCAAAATAACAAAACATCTGATGTGACAAGTGCGGGATTCCCATCCGGACAGCAACATTCTCCCCTAGTGGTCATCATCTCCATGGCAACACGAGGGACTTCGCCGCTGGAAGCGCAGACTGTGTACCAAAATGGAGCGTTCCGATTGGCTGACTGGCTGTCAATCAAGCAGATAACCTCCATTTATACCAACAACTTAAAAACTAAAGTTCCTTATTTTCTGCATCTTAGCTGACACTTTTTGGGTGTCATATTCATAACAAAATGGGCACGACAGTGAGTTCGCGAGCGAGAACTGAGGAGTATATTTCTACTTGAGAGACGTTGTTAGTCGTCGAACTGGACGCTGTTGTCGTTGAGCAGCACGTGCCAGCGCTCGATCTTCTTGTCCTTGTTCTTCAGACATTCGTACCAGTGCTTCAGACACTCTCCTTTAGCCTGGATGCCCAGCTGGCAGCCTCCTGCATGCACACACACACACACACACACACACACACACACACACACACACACACACACACACACACACACACACACACACACACACACACACACACACACACACACACACACACACACACACACACACACAGAGTTACCATATTTTCCACATAGGGCGCACCGGATTATAAGGCACACTGCCGATGAATGGTCTATTTTTGATCTTTTTTCATATATAAGGCGCACAGGATTATAGGGCGCATTAAAGGAGTCATATTGTAATTTTTTTCTAAATGTAAAACACTTCCTTGTGGTCTACATAACATGTAATGGTGGTTCTTTGGCCAAAATGTTGCATAGATTATGTTGTACAGATCATCTTCAAGCCGCTTTCTGACAGTCGCTTCAGGATGCGCCGTTTTGTGGGCGGTCTTATTTACGTGGCTCACCTTTGGCAGCGTCTTCTCCCCGTCATCTTTGTTGTAGCGGTGTAGCGTGCAAGGACGGGAGTGGAAAAAGTGTCAAAAGGTGGAGCTAACTGTCAGAATAATTGTATCTAAGTTATCACAAAACTTTGTGTTGCCACGAGTTCCCGGCGAGAGGACAAAAGCTGTCTTTGATTTTACCAATCAAAAGGCTTTTAAAACTCCACTGTGTGGGATGGGAAGCGACATGAAGGTGTCGGTTTCTTTGATCTATTGTAATCCACAGGAAGATTTTGTCTTGACCCGAGATCTACAAAGCGGAGAGGAAGCAGGACCTGACCCCCCTCAAGGCACCTTTTCTTTGAACTGTTTTGTAACCAAAGGCGACGGCTGTTTATGACCCCCCTTCCTTTAGAAACAGCTGTTGCCATGTAATCAGGGAAAGTCCAAATAAAAGAGGATGCGCGCAACCATTTTGCCAGAGCGTGGTGGAAGACTGTGCAAGAGTACAGCCCAGACGTTTCTCCTCAATGAGCTAAATTGAATTCTGTCTCTGTTTAATTCCTTGCTTCTTGTCTGTTTAATAGATGTCATCAGTGTTTGAACCTGACACTAACTGTTTTAGGAAAACATTCAGACTTTACTTACATCAATAACGGAGCAGCATCTCCTCATCCGGAAACAACAACAGCGGAAATGTGTCCCGTGGAAAACCGTCCGACCGGCACTCTCTAATAACTAGAGTTCCTTGGGTGAATAATGTAAACTCATGTTTTAGCGCTTTCATGGCAAGTTTACTGACAGATACAAGTAAGAACTTTACCCTACTTTATTTTAGAAATGGCAACAGTGGAGGATGAATGTCCCATAACAAGAAGATAGAGAAAAAGAAGAAGTTTATCGACTACGGTGTTGTCACAAACCACAAAGGCAGATGCGGGCAATTTTTCAGGATGTATGCAAATCCCAAATACAGATCAGCAGATACCAGAAGATAAAGAAAAGTTGCTTTTGCATAAAACTGAAAAACAAAACGGCAGATAATGCCTTACCTTCCTAGTGGTGAGTGTGTCCGCCCTGAGATGGGTAGGTCATGAGTTCAAACCCTGGCCGAGTCATACCAAAGACTATAAAAATGGGACCCATGGCTGACATACATTCCTGCTTGGCACTCAGCACCAAGGGTTGGAATTGGGAGTTAAATCACCGAAAATTATTCCCGGGCGCGGCCACCGCTGCAGCTCACTGCTGCTCACTGCTCCCCTCACCTCCCAGGGGGTGATCAAGGGTGATGGGTCAAATGCAGAGAATAATTTCACCACACCTAGTGTGTGTCTGACAATCATTGGTACTTTAACTTTTTATACACACACCATAATAATACTCGTATGTTGAAGCACATCAAGCGGCGCGGCTTCATAGCTTACCAAAGTCGTACTAAAACATTTTGATGGATTGAGCGCCGTGTGTAATGTTCAATATTTTCAATGGAACATATACAATGTTGATGTTGTTTACTTGAGTCATATTGCCATCAAAGTGCAGCCTACACATATCTCTTATGTTTGACTGCCATCTATTGGTCACACTTATCATTACTCCATGTAACAAATAAAATTGCTTCGAGGTCGGTAAGCAAAACTATAATTAATCCGTACATTAGGTGTTATAAGGCGCACTGTCGAGTTTTAAAAATAAAAAAAGATTTTTAGTGCGCCTTATAGTCCGGAAAATACGGTATTGTAAAACACATCCAGACCCCCAAGGTTCACACAGGTCCACCTTTTTCATGCACAAGCAAGCGTTAAGACCGATGTGTCTCACCAATGAAATCGTTGGACTTCCCCATGTCGTAGTCCCACACGGAGATGTCCAGCGTCTTCTTGGCCAGTTCTCCGTGCTTCACTTCGTAACTGAACTCCTGGAAACAACACAGCGATGACGGCGCTGACGTCAACAGAAACAACGGGACGGACGTACCTCCAGGAACTCGGGATTGAGGGTCTTCTTCTTGATCTGCGTCCTGTTTTTGGCTTTCTTTCCCATGTCGGGCTTCAGACATCTGCACGTCGACATTAAAAGAGTACAGTGGGAGGACGAAGGAGGTTAGTGGTGAGGATTCCATCGGCGCACGTACACTTTGACGAAAGGGTCAGAGTAGCCGTTGGAGTCCATGGCGGCCAGGTGAGCACAGCGGACCACGCCCACGATGAGACGCCCCTGCTGGCTGTGGTACATCAGTGACACCAGGACCCGACCTCTCTCCTCCGAGTCCTCGCCATCTTTCAACTTCTCAAACACAAACAGACGGAGGCTGACATACATTCCGATTAAATCTTTCTTTAAATAGGACACTTAACATGACTCACGTCATCCTCATAGAGAGCCATTCCTCGACTTTGGCCCCCCACGGCTTTTTTCACCTGTCAATAAAACAAAACAACGTTGCGCCTATTAGTTCTGTTTATGAACATTCCAAGTTAGTCCATATTATTTTATATTTTAGGGCTGGCAAAGATAATGCTTAAACTCATTCGATTAATCACAAAACATGAATCATGCAAAAACGTAGATTAATTGCGCAATTTATTTGCTCTTTCATCTTAACTGCCAATGGTTACCTGAAAGGTGTGCATTTGCCAGTGCATGCAAGTGATTTAGACTTAGGCAAACTTTATTGATCCACAAGGGAAATTGTTCAACACAGTAGCTCAGTTACAAAGGATGGAAAGGGTAAGGCTGGAAAGGATAATGCAGGTATAAAGTAGACAAAAAATGTACCATAGTAGCAATATAAAATATAAAATATATGTAATATTTACATATTATATATACAGTATATAATATATACTGATATATTATATTATATTTCTATATAATATATACAATATATTACCGTGTATAATATTACAGTATAAGTAACAGCTGCAACAAAAATAAAATAAAATATATATATATTTATATATACAAATAATTTTTTTTTTTTACTGCGATTAATCAAAACAAGTGTGATTAATCAGATATATCTTTGCCTTATTTATATATTTTTTTATTTTTTTGATCCCGTACATATTTAACTTTCAACTATCTTATTTATTTGTTCAGGGCTGTCAAAAATGATGACTTAACTCATGTGATTAATCACAAACAATTATCGCACTGATCATGTATAGTTGCAGATTAATCACGCAACTTATTTAAAGCGCACATGTTCCTTCACCGTAACGTCGGTTGGTTGTGCCACGGCGCGCATGCCGTTTACTGCGATTAATCACAATTAATCAAAACGCAAAAAATTTGTGTGCCTTTTAAGTGTTTTTTAAATATTTTTTTTAGGGGAGTCAAAGAATAATGAGTTAACTCCTGTGATTAATAACAAAAAATAATCTCAACATTTAATCCTCGTTTGTGTGCCTTTTAAGTGTTTTTTAGTCTTTTAAAATATTTTTTTAGTGTAGTCAAAAATGGGTTAAATCATGTGATTAATAACAAAAAATAATCGCAACATTTCATTCTACTTTGTGTACCTTTAAGTGTTTTTTAGTTTTTTAAAATATTTTTTAGGGTAGTCAAAAATAATGAGTTAACTCATATGATTAATAACAAAAAATAATCGCAACATTTCATCCTACTTTGTGTGCCTTTTAAGTGTTTTTTAGTCTTTTAAAATATTTTTTTAAGGTATTTAAAAAATAATGAGTTAATTCATATGATTAATAACAAAAAATAATCGCAACATTTCATCCTACTATGTGTGCTTTTTTAAGTGTTTTTTAGTCTTTTAAAATATTTTTTTTGGGGTAGTCAAAAATAATGAGTTAACTCCTGTGATTAATAACAAAAAATACTCGCAACATTTCATCCTACTTTGTGAGGCTTTTAAGTGTTTTTTAATCTTTTAAAATATTTTTTTAGGGTAGTCAAAAAATAATGAGTTAATTCATGTGATTAATAACAAAAAATAATCGCAACATTTCATCCCACTTTGTGTGCCTTTTAAGTGTTTTAAAATATATTTTTAGGGTAGTCAAAAATAAAGAATTAACTCATGTGATTAATAACAAAAAATAATCACAACATTACATCCTCCTTTGTGAGCATTTTAGGTGTTCTTTAGTCTTTTAAAATATTTTTTTTGGGGTAGTCAAAAATAATGAGTTAACTCCTGTGATTAATAACAAAAAATACTCGCAACATTTCATCCTACTTTGTGTGGCTTTTAAGTGTTTTTTAATCTTTTAAAATATTTTTTTAGGGTAGTCAAAAAATAATGAGTTAATTCATGTGATTAATAACAAAAAATAATCGCAACATTTCATCCCACTTTGTGTGCCTTTTAAGTGTTTTTCGGTCTTTTAAAATATGTTTTTAGGGTAGTCAAAAATAATGAGTTAACTCCTGTGATTAATAACAAAAAATAATCGCAAAATTTCATCCTACTTTGTGTGCTTTTTAAGTGTTTTTTAGTCTTTTAAAATATGTTTTTAGGGCAGTCAAAAATAATGAGTCAACGCATGTGATTAAAAAAAATTATAATCGCAACATTTCATCCTACTTTGTGTGCCTTTTAAGTGCTTTTTAGTCTTTTAAAATATTTTTTTAAGGTAGTCAAAAATAATGGGCTAACTCATATGATTAATATCAAAAAATAATCGCAACACTACATCCTATTTTGTGTGCCTTTTAAGTGTTTTTTACTCTTTTAAAATATTTTTTTAGGGTAGTCAAAAAATAATGAGTTAATTCATGTGATTAATAAAAAAAAATAATCGTAACATTTCGTCCTATTTTGTGTGCCTTTTAATTTTTTTTTAGTCTTTTAAAATATATTTTTTGGGGTAGTCAAAAATAATGAGTTAACGCGTGTGATTAATAACATAAAATAATCGCAACATTTTATCCTACTTTGTGTACCTTT
This sequence comes from Entelurus aequoreus, assembly GCF_033978785.1. NCBI lineage: Eukaryota > Metazoa > Chordata > Actinopteri > Syngnathiformes > Syngnathidae > Entelurus > Entelurus aequoreus. The sequence continues at coordinate 56,893,369 of NC_084738.1, read as the reverse complement.
TAAGTGTTTTTTAGTCTTAATGTGATTAATAATGTTATTACCGGTAATCATGTGATTAATAACAAAAAAATAATTGCAACATTTCATCCTACTTTGTGTGCCTTTTAGTATTTTTAGTGTTTTAAAATATTTTTTTAGGGTATTCAAAAATAATGACTTAGCTCATGTGATTAATAAAAAATTATCACAACATTTCATCCTACTTTGTGTGCCTTTAAGTGTTTTTTAGTCTTTTAAAATATTTTTTTAGGGTAGTCAAAAATAATGAGTTAATGCATGTGATTAAAAAAAATAAAATAATCGCAACATTTCATCCTACTTTGTGTGCCTATTAAGTGTTTTTAGTCTTTTAAAATATTTTTTTAGGGTAGTCAAAAAATAATGGGTTAAATCATGTGATTAATAACAAAAAATATTCGCAACATTTCATCCTACTTTGTGTGCCCTTAAGTGTTTTTTAGTCTTTTAAAATATTTTTTAGGGTAGTCAAAAATAATGAGTTAACTCAATCTGATTATTAACAAAAAATAATCGCAACATTTCATTCTACTTTGTGTGCCTATAAGTGTTTTTTAGTCTTTTTTAAAACACTTTTCAAGTTTTTCTAGCTTGATATGAGTCCAAAGAAAGCAATGGACAAGCGAAACATTCAGGAAGAATCTACAGCGTTGTCGACACTGCCTCCCCAGTGTTAAATTAAATTTGAATTGGTGATATATGTGAGGTCTTACCGGGATGACCCTCTCCAAGCAAACGTTGAACTTCTTCTCCTGGTTGAACTTGAGCTTCTTCAGCGCCACCCGCGTCTCTCCTATGAACTCGTTGTGTCCAAACGTGTCCTCGTCGCTCACCGAGAGCCTGAAGACACACGCTTCTGTTCAGGCTAACGGATTAGCGTGGCTGAAACTGGGGAGGTATACCGTAAAGTCTTTCTGGACATTTCGTCATCGCTGATGCCGTGATAGACCAGCGACTCGTTCCACACTGGATTCAAAGTGTTCTTCAGGGTTTTGGTGCGAAGCTTGTTGGACTAAAAGGAAACACTGCTCTGTATTCATTATAAAACTGTGCATATTGTCAAAGTTCTTTAGCTGTAGCGACAATCATGGTTGCTATGGCAACACTGGGGCTACCTTACTGGCGCCAGGCAGCAGGTGGAGCTTGACGTACGGGTCGGCCAGCCCGTTGGAGTCCATCGGCTTCAAGCCCTGAAACAGGAAGTAGGAAGACACTTGAGAAAGTAAGTAAAAGATGACAAAAAAACCAACTTCTGTTTGTTGAAGTGTTGTTTAAAATGAAAGACCTTCGCCTTGATGATGCAACAGTGGAGCTCATGACGTTCCTGCTCGTAGACGACGCTGAACTCCAACAACCCCAGCGTGGCTTTCAGAATAAAAGCATAAAGACATGTTTGAAAGACGAGGAAAGGGTATTACCGACACGATCTGTCTCACTGGCGTCATCAGAGTCGTAGTCATCGTCCTCCTGCTGTGCTGCGGCAGCGGGGGGTCGCGGCGGAGCAGGACTGGCCGCCGGTTCAATTCCGCTACAGGCCTTTTGGACAGCCGCCGGCCGAGGGGGCGTGGTCTCATTCCTGTTGTCTACCGTGGAGGGTGGAGGGAAGAGATGTTTAGTGTCTTGATTGTAATGCTGTAGTGTTGTCCCGATACCAATATTTTGGTACCGGTACCAAAATTATTCCGATACTTTTCGATACTTTTCTAAATAATGGGGACCACAAAAAATTGCATTATTGGCTTTATTTTGTCCTTTAAATAAAATAGTGAAGATACTAGACTGCTCAGTGGCCTTGTGGTTAAAGTGTCCGCCCTGAGATTGGGAAGGTCGTGAGTTCAAACCCCGGCCGAGTCATACCAAAGACTATAAAAATGGGGCCCATTACCTCCCTACTTGGCACTCAGCATCGAGGGTTGGAATTGGGGGTTAAATCACCAAAAATGATTCCCGGGCGCGGCCACCGCTGCTGCTCACTGCTCCCCTCACCTCCCCGGGGGGGAACAAGGGGATGGGTCAAATGCAGAGGACAAATTTCACCACAACTAGTGTGTGTGTGTCAATCTTTGGTACTTTAACTTTAACTTAACTTGTATTTTAGTAGTAAGTAAGCAAACAAAGGCTCCTCATTAGTCTGCTGACGTATGCAGTAACATATTGTGCCATTTATAATTCTATTATTTTGTCAACATTACGAGAGACAAACTGTAAAAAATTAATTATTAATCTACTTGTTCATTTGCTGTTACTATCTGCTTCCTTTCTCTTTTAACATGTTTCTATCTACACTTATGTTAAAATGTAATAATAATTTATTCTTCGGTTGTTTGGATGCTTGACATTAGTTTTGGATGATACCACAAATTTGGGTATCAATCCGATACCAGGTCGTTACATGATCGTACGTTGGTCATATTCAAAGTCCTCATGTGTCATGGGACATATTTCCTGAGTTTATAAATATAATATAAATGTAAAAAAAAAAAAACGAAAGAAGATGTTGTGATGTCGAAAAATATCGACGTAGTCATAGTAGTATCGACTAAATACGCTTCTGTAATTGGTATCATTACAGTGGATGTCAGGTGTAGATCCACCAATGGCATTTGTTTACATTGTGACGCCGATGAGCTACGGTGTGTAGTGAAGCATGTTTAGCTATTCCTTGTCCTGCAGTGATAATGATACTTGTAAGAAACTTACTTTATTTGTTGCCATGGAGGCGAGGATTAGTGATTTAGAAGTAGCTAAAACACCGCAGACTGCGGCTGGACTTTAGCCGCTAGCTAGCCATGTCTTAAAGCACCTCTTCCTGAGGGCGTTTCAGTGTTCAAACTTATAAATGATAAATACATGGGTTATACTTGTATAGCGCTTTTCTACCTTCAAGGTACTCAAAGCGCTTTGACACTATTTCCACATTTACCCATTCACACACACATTCACACACTGATGGCGGGAGCTGCCATGCAAGGCGCTAACCAGCAGCCATCAGAGGCAAAGGGTGAAGTGTCTTGCCCAAGGACACAACGGACGTGACTAGGAAGGTAGAAGGTGGGGATTGAACCCCAGTAACCAGCAACACTCCGATTGCTGGCACAGCCACTCTACCAACTTCGCCACGCCGTCCCTTCACCTTTATCGTTAAGTTTTTAAGCCAAAATGCGTCCGTTCTCCCTTTTCTGTCTACACACTGTGTCTGCTTGTAAGTACTCTGTGATTGTGCGCTGCCAAACACGCTCGTCTTCTCGTAAACCAGCAATGACACAACGTGACGACGGAGGTGCGGGGGTGTGGTGGGCCGGTACTTTTCAGAGGCGGTATAGTACCGAATATGATTCATTAGTATCGCGGTACTATACTAATACCGGTATATCATACAACCCTATAATGCTGTCAACTTGTCAGAGGAGGCTTTACCTGAGGAGGTCGGTGGTCTCTCCGCGCTCGCTGCAGACGTCGCGCTGGACACAAACTCATTGCCAGCGCTTGTTTGGCCACTGTGAGGTCCACTTGGTTCTGACACACAAAAAGCAACAAAAACACCAAATCTAAGCTGCCAGTTCAGATGTGGTGTCCCACACGGCTCGATTCATTGCCTCCTTGTGTTCTCTTAACTCAGTGGTTTGTCGTGATCATAATATGCAGACGACAGCGGGAGGCAGCGGGCAGGTAAAAAGGTGTCTAATGCTTAAACCAATAATAAACAAAAGGTGACACAGCAGGTAAAAAGGTGTCTAATGCTTAAACCAAAAATAAACAAAAGGTGAGTGCCCCTAAGAAAAGGTTTTAAAAGCCTACTGAAATGAAAATGTTTTATTTAAACGGGAATAGCAGATCCATTTTATGTGTCATACTTGATAATTTCGCAATATTGCCATATTTTTGCTGAAAGGATTTAGTATAGAACAACGACGATAAAGTTCGCAACTTTTGGTCGCTGATAAAAAAAAGCTATGCCTGTACCGGAAGTAGCGTGACGTCACAGGAGGAAGGATTCCTCACAATTCCCCATTGTTTACAATGGAGCGAGAGAGATTCGGACCGAGAAAACGATTACCCCATTAATTTGAGCGAGGATGAAAGATTTGTGGATGAGGAACGTTAGAGTGAAGGACTAGAGTGTAGTGCAGGGTGTATCTTTTTTCGCTCTGACCGTAACTTAGGTACAAGGGTTCATTGGATTCCACACTTTCTCCTTTTTCTATTGTGGATCACGGATTTGTATTTTAAACCACCTCGGATACTATATCCTCTTGAAAATGAGAGTCGAGAACGCAAAATGGACATTCACAGTGACTTTTATCTCCCAGTGACTTTTATCCCCACGACAATACATCGGTGAAGCTCTTTAGCTACAGAGCTAACGTGGCAGCATCAGGCTCAAATGCAGATAGAAACAAAATTTTAAAAAACCCTGACTGGAAGGATAGACAGAAGATCAACAATACTATTAAACCATGAACATGTAAATACACGGTTAATAATTTCCAGCTTGGCGAAGCTTAACAATTGAAGCTATAACTTAACTACGGAGCTAACGTGATAGCATCAGGCTCAAATGCAGATAGAAACAAAATTTTTAAAAACCCTGACTGGAAGGATAGACAGAAGATCAACAATACTATTAAACCATGAACATGTAAATACACGGTTAATAATTTCCAGCTTGGCGAAGCTTAACAATTGAAGCTATAACTTAACTACGGAGCTAACGTGATAGCATCAGGCTCAAATGCAGATAGAAACAAAATTTTAAAAAACCCTGACTGGAAGGATAGACAGAAGATCAACAATACTATTAAACCATGAACATGTAAATACACGGTTAATAATTTCCAGCTTGGCGAAGCTTAACAATTGAAGCTAACTTAGCTGCGGAGCGGCGGCGGGCGTTGTAGCTTTCGACGACACCCCGGCCGCCATCAGAGTCAGCAAGAAACATATATTTCCCCAAAGTTACGTACGTGACATGCACATAGCGACACGCACGTACGGGCAAGCGATCAAATGTTTGGAAGCCAAAGCTGTACTCACGGTAGCGCGTCTGCTATCCAGCTCAAACACAACACAACCTCCTGGTTGTGTTGCTGTAGTCCGCCGCTAATACACCAATCGCACCTACAACTTTCTTCTTTGCAATCTCCATTGTCCATTAAACAAATTGTAAAAGATCCACCAACACAGATGTCCAGAATACTGTGGAATTTTTCGATGAAAACAGAGCAGTTTGTATGGTGACACATTGGGTCCGAATACTTCCGTTGCCATTGTGACGTCACGCGCAAACGTCATCATACATAGACGTTTTCAAGCGGAAGTTTCCCAGGAAATTTAAAATTGCACTTTATAAGTTAACCCGGCCATATTGGCATGTGTTGCAATGTTAAGATTTCATCATTGATATACAGTATAAACTATCAGACTGCGTGGTCGGTAGTAGTGGGTTTCAGTAGGCCTTTAAAGCTTAGGGATGGCTATGCAGAACGAAACTAAAACTGAACTGGCTACAAAGTAAACAAAAACAGAATGCTGGACGACCGCAAAGACTTACAGCGTGTGGAGCAGAGACGGCGTCTGCAACAGGAAAATACAGACAAAACAGGAAAAGCCACCAAAAAAGGGACGCTAGACAAAAACTAAAACACTACGCACGAGAAAACAGCAAAAAAGTCAAAATAAGTCACGTCGTGATGTGACAGGTGGTGACAGTACACCTACTTTGAGACAAGAGCTATAGTGATGCATGCTTGGTTATGCTTTAAAGTCATATCCAACAATTGCGACAATACTGTCAACTGAGTCTTGTTTTTTAATGATATCTGCCAGTGGTGTGCCTGCGCAAATGCGCCTTGGCTCAAAAAAGGTTGAAAAACACTGCTCTAACTAACTAACTCCGTTGTACGGTCTAGCTTTTATCATCAAAGACTTTTGTTTTATCTTTTAACGACTTTGAGCGGTTATTCCATGCTTTTATTTCATCACGTTTGGACTACTGCAACTCCCTCTATGATGGAATGAAGCAGGCCTCAATCGCTCCATTGCAGTTGGTCCAAAATGCTGCTGCTCGCCTTTTAACTGGCACTAAACAACATGAACACATTTTAGCATCCCTTCACTGGCTCCCACTTCATTTTAGAGTTAATTTAAAAATATAGTCGTTTGTTTTTAAATGCCTTAACGGATTAGCGCAGACCTGGGCATTCTGCGGCCCGCGGGCCGCATCCGGCCCTTTGTGCGTCCCTGTCCGGCCCGCGTGAGGCCAATTATAAATTCCATCCATCCATCCATTTTCTACCGCTTATTCCCTTAAACAAATTTTAAAAAGTATCTATGTCGAGTGTGCAATACAACGGTGCTGCTTTTGTTTTGAAAATCGTTATTTGTATTACTTCCGTGTGGACGTATGCGTGTGCGTGATTGTGAGTGAATTACAAAATAAAGTTGAAAAAACATCTATGTCGTGCGCGCAATACAACTGTGCTGCTTTTATTTTGAAAAGTATTATTTATGGGCGTGTGTCCGTGTGTAACCTGCGAGTGAAGGTGCACATGCAGCGACAAGCTATGCACGGTTTACACCCGAGACGCTAAAAAGAGAAAAGTTGATGACGAATGGCGTGTTTCCAACAAGACATGGACTGCAAAGCAACGTTCCCTCTAAGGTGCGTGCCTGCGCAATTGCGCACTGCTCAAGCGTCTGCTGCGCGCAGCAAATATATGCCGCGCACCAAATCAAATCCCATCTGAATTCTAAACAAAATAAACATATTTATTCTATGTAATTTTGCAATGCAACTTTGAGTGACAGTGACAACAAGCGGCCCTAACGGTGTTCGTCAACACCGTTCAATTGAACACCGTTCAATTATTGTAACGTCTATCGAGATGCTTCGAGGACAGGAATTATATCGATCACTTTATTGAGCAAAACTGTTTATATTCGGACATAACCACACCAAAAACATGAGTAAAACAATTCTATCTCGAAAAACTAGTCATTTTCTGCCGTACAAACCAGGCCAAAACCAACTTGTCATCTGTCACCAACACGCATAGCACTAAACCACTGGTGCATTTACGGCCACACAAAAAGTCGGATAACTCAAACACCACACAAAGTTACACTATGACTCCTCAGTCATATGTGTGCTTATTTTACTGTCATTTATTTTTAATGTTAATTTATTCATATTAGTCATGGAATGCTGTTACACACACTATGTTGAAGTATTACTATTATTATTAATTATTATTATTTATCTTACGGTATATATCAAAAATAATATTGAGCAAAATTTAATTGAAATATTGTCGATGTGGCCCTCCAGCAGTGCTCGGGTTGCTCATGCGGCCCCCGGTAAAAATTAATTGCCCACCCCTGGATTAGCGCCACAATGTATGTCAGACCTTTTAAAAATGTACACCCCCACAAGGTCTCTGAGGTCAGCTGGTCAGTTTCTTCTTGTCGTCCCAAAAACCCGTTTAAAATCCAGAGGTGATGGTGCATTTTCTGCTGTGGCTCCAAAACTTTGGAACAATATCCCTCTTGCTATGCAGACGGCTCCCTCTTTAATGAGTTTTTTTACTCTTTGGCTTTTAAACCAGCAGGAGGGTTGTGTAATTTTAGTCTATCTTATTATGTGAATGCTCCAAAGCATTCACATATATGGTTTTCTACACCAAAATTCATCTATTTATTCAACTTCTTCAACTTCTTCTTCTCCAGATTTTGGCGCGCTCTACCCTTTCCAATTTATCACCTGATTCAAACCGTTCCAACTTCAAACTGTTCAGCCTATTCGCAAGCTTGGCCTTGACAAATTCCAAAAATTCCCAGAATTCCAGGTTTTCCGGGACATTTTTCCCATTCAAAATGAATTGGCCATTTTCAAACTTCCACCATTTCCAAATTTTTCAACTGATTAAACTAATTCCACCTTCAACATATTCCACTCATCCTGGAAATTCTAACTATTATTTTTTCAAGTTAAAAAAAATTCCAGGAATTCCCAGAATTCCCATTTTTATCAAACCCTTTTTTGACCCTTTTCTGGCAACTACTCCTTCCACATTTTTCAACCCACTTCAACCGTTCCACCGTCCAAACATTCCTCTTAATCAGGACAAAAAAAAAGTTGTTTTTCGAACTGGAAAAATTCCCGGTTTTCCCGGAATTCCAGGAATTCATTAATACAATTTCTCAATTAAAAATGTTACTACTTCCAACATTTCTCAACTGATTTGAAAAATTCCAACACCAACCATTTCAACTCATTCAGACCATTCAAGTTTTTTACCATTTAAAAAAAAAAAATCCTGCTTTTCTCAAAATTCCCAAATTTTGGGGACATTCCCGTTGAAATCAATGGGACAGTGACTGCGTGGGTTCCCTCCGGGTACTCCGGCTTCCTCCCACCTCCAAAGACATGCACCTGGGGATAGGTTGATTGGCAACACTAAATTGGCCCTAGTGTGTGAATGTGAGTGTGAATGTTGTCTGTCTATCTGTGTTGGCCCTGTGATGAGGTGGCGACTTGTCCAGGGTGTACCCCGCCTTCTGCCCGATTGTAGCTGAGATAGGCTCCAGCGCCCCCCGCGACCCCAAAGGGAATAAGCGGTAGAAAATGGATTGATGGATGGATTCTCCAAAGTTCCACAACTCCCACATTTTTCATCTGATTCAAACAGTTCCAACTTCAAACTGTTCAGCCTATTCGGGAATCGGGGGCTTTCCATTGACAAATTCCCCAAATTCCCAGATTTCCCAGAATTCTAGGTTTTCCGGGATATTTTTCCCATTCAAAATGAATTGGCCATTTTTCAAACTTCCACCATTTCCAAATTTTTCAAGCAATTAAAATCATCCCACCTTCAACATATTCCACTCATCCTGGACATTCAAACTATTATTTTTCCAAGTTAAAAAAAATTCCAGGAATTCCCGTTTTTTCAAATCCTTTTTTGACCCTTTTTCCTGGCGACGACTCCTTCCACATTTTTCAACCCACTTCAACCGTTCCACCGTCCAAACATTCCTCTTAATCAGGACAAAAAACAAAGTTGTTTTTCGAACTGGAAAAATTCCCCGGTTTTCCCGAAATTCCCGAAATTCCTTAATACCTTCTCAATGAAAATGTTTTACTACTTCAACATTTCTCAACCGATTTGAAAAATTCCAACACCAAGCATCTCAACTCATTCAGACCATAAAGTTTTTTTTACCATTTTCAAAAAAAAAATCCCGCTTTTCCCAAAATTCCCAAATTTTGGGGACATTCCCGTTGAAATCAATGGAACATTCTTCAAAGTTCCACAACTCCCACATTTTTCATCTGATTCAAACAGTTCCAACTTCAAACTGTTCAGCCTATTCAGGAACTGGGGGCTTTCCATTGACAAATTCCAAAAATTCCCAGAATTCCGGATTTTCCGGGACATTTTCCCCATTCAAAATGTATTGGTCATTTTTCAAATTTCCACCATTTCCACATTTTGGTTGGGGGGGGGTTCTCAAATAGTTGATGCCAGGGGGGTGCGTGTTACCCAGGGGAACATGCTTTATCGGTATCATGCTTCAAAGCCCGCTTCGAAAAGCTGTGCTGTACAAAATATGCTCATTGTAACTTCCTTGTTTTGGTAAAAACAAGAAAAAAATCAGCACAAGTTCTTTTAATAATTTTGGTGTCGTAGATTAAAGTGTTTTCTATATTGTGCTGATCTCTTTGGATGTATTATTACTTATTGACTTATTTTAATTGTATTTCTTTTTTCAAAAAATCTTTATAGTTTAAGTTAATAGTTTTTTTTTTTTTACTTTCAGGTAAATTAATGCACTTCAAATGTTTTCTGTTACAGACTAAAAAACAATGTTAATACAGTTATTTTTGTTGTAAGTTGATTTGTATGTCTTTCTTTTTTATGTTTTGGTTTTTCTTTAATGTTAATAAGGACACAGTGTTATGCAGAGGTGTACTTATAACAATTTTATATTGAAATGATTATAATTGGTGGGGGCGGGGTGTGCAATTTTTTTTCTTCTTCCTAGGGGGGCGTGACAGAAAATAATTAGTGAATTAGATGTATGTTTTGAAGTAATATGAATGGGAAATAAATTGTTTAATTATTATTTTTTTGTACAAAATAACAGAGTAAAAAGAATGACATGAATCATTTTACTTTGGTTTTCCAACATTGGATTACGATTTAGTTGGACGTTTATCTTGTATGTCTGAGCTGGGAATCGAACCATGGCCACTGGAACAAAAGACCAATCCCAAACACTTCAGCTGCAATTAGTGTCTGGAGCGCAGATTCCTTTTGGTTGGATTTTTTTTTTGTCTTAATTGTTTGTGGTTCCTAACGCCATGTGGAGGCCAGAGCACTCTTAACTCACATTACAAGAGGTCAGAGCACTCTTAACTCACATTACAATTCGGAATCCGATTCAAAGAGTATAATAATTATGAAAGGTTAGAAATGATCCTAGAGGTTGCATGGAGAAGGCCTAAAAAATTATTTTAAAAATGGATTAATAACAACAACAACAACAACAATAATATTAATAATAATAATAACAGATATTTTTTAAATTGATTTTTGAAAATTATGAATGGATTTAGAATCGGGATGAATAAGAATCGTGATTTTGATGTGAATCGTTTTTTTGTGCACCCCCTTACCAACCAATAAGCCTGAGCGGCCGTTTTCCGCCTGGCGCCAGTGATTGACTTTTTTCCATTTAATAGCGTAACATTCTTTTTGGACGTTAAAAAGTGCAGGGGACAAAAACCGCTTATGAAAAGGTGCAGGGGACGTGTCCCCCTTTATTCCCTCCCACCAAAGGCCTCAAGAGCCATGCTCATCAATGGGTTGGGAGGATTTTTGCACACAAATCGTCTGATACAGTTCAAAACTGAAAAAACTCACAATCTTACCAAGTAAATATTTCAAATTTCTAGTCAAAATATATAAAAAAACTTAAGTAACAATCCCCTGAATAGTCATTTTTCAGTGCGACAGAATAACTTGTTTTTAGGCAATAGACCTCCTGAAGGAAAAAAAAAAAAGTACTTTTGAGGATCACAAGTTTGTTTTAAGACACAAAACTTCACAATACTAGCAAGTATAGCTAATAATAAGTTTTAATTGCCCATTTCAAGATCACTTTTAAGTTTTTAAAGCTTAAATATAATGTCTTATTTCAAGAAATCTTACCAAGACAGTTTTGACTTGTTCCATTGGCAGATTTTTTGTTCATTACAAGCAAAAATAACTTGCATTCTTTTTTTAAAACTCTTTTTAAGAGGGGCATTTTTTCCAGCGCAATATTATTGCAGTCCATCCTATCATTGTCCCGTGTCAATATAGCCATACTATCACAGTATATGCTTAAAGATCCGATTTGCGGTTATATCATCGGAATGATTCAAGTAATTTTTACGAGTTTTAACTATCTTAAATAAAATCTTCATTATAAATCTAGCGAACGTTCCAAAAACGCATTAGTAACGAATGTCCTTTCACAATAAACATACAGTATGTGCTAGCTCACTGCAGTATTGATCTACCAGGCTGCTGATGAGCTTGTGTCGGCTCCATCCGTGCGTCACAAGTGTTGTCAACGCCGCAGCATGGAGGTCCGGATAACGGCAGAGGGGCGGGTAGAAGCTGCTGACCTCGTCCCTGGAAAAACCAGGCCCCTGAACGCTTGCGGACCTGCAGGAGCGCACACAGTCGGCTGGGTGGAGTGGGTTCTGTTCGGCTCACCACACACACACACACACACACAACTCACTTCTTGATGTTCGCTGCAGATTCTGCACAGCCACGTGGAAGCGGAGCCGCTGTTGCTTTGAGCGCGGCAGCGAGTACACACATGCTGCGGAGAGAAGCACATTGAACGTGCTGATGATGGAAATCTTTTTGGAACTGACGACCTTTAAGTTTCCTTTGCTGGCAGCCAGGTAGAAATGCCAAAAACGTTGTTGCACGTACTTTTGTGCAGTGCGCACAGAGGACGGCCGTGACCCCCGCCGTCCCAAAAGCCGAACCGCAGACAAAACAGCGAGAGTGTCCGTCCCCGCACGCCGTCTTCCTGATGTCGTCCAGGTGGCTGGAGAGGCGACTGGAGCAAACACAAACACATCAGGAACGTGTCCCACATGTGCAAACGTGATGTGACGTCTCACTCTATACGCTGCTGCTCCATGGCCTCCATCTTGGCGGCACGGGCCAACACGCCATTGATGATCTCCTTCTCCTCGTCAGTGAGCTCCTCCCCTGGGGCGCCGCCTGACCTGCTCATCGTCCACAGGATGTGTTGGACCCTGAAAGCAACACAGCTTAGTCCAGGGGTGTCCAAAGTGCACGTTTTTTAACGGCCTGCGGCACATTCTAAAAACAATATAAAAAAAAAAAAACATAAAAAAGTGAAATAAAAGAGCACACAGGTGAAACGTAATGATAAAAAGTTGCAATGTTGACTCTAAAAGCTGCCATGTAGCTGTTTTTTCTTTAAAACTGTCATTACTCACCAAATAATAATGAATCAAAATCAACGTTGTTATGAATTATTGGCCTATTGAAGGCTTTACATTAAAAAATTCCACTTTCAAATATTTTCGGCCTGCAGCTAATTTTTTAACAGCCTCCGGCACATTCTAAAAATAATATAAAAAAACCAAAAACGTCAAAAAGTAAAATAAAAGAGTACACAGGTGAAATGTAATAAGTTGCAATGTTGACTCTAAAAAGTTGCCATGTAGCTGTTTTTTCTTTAAAACTGTCATTACTCACTAAATAATAATGAATCAAAATCAATATTGTTATGAATTATTGGCCTATTGAAGGCTTCACATCAAAAATTCCACTTTC
>NC_084738.1:56832979-56877979 GCF_033978785.1 Entelurus aequoreus | reverse complement strand
TTCAAAACTACGGCAAGTAGTAATGTCGAAAAAACCTAACAGAGACGAAGCAGAAGAACGAAGAAGAGACATTGCGACGACGAGTAAGAAGAAGAAGTACGCTTGCAAGTTCCAAAATGATTGGAAAAAAATAATTTCAGTTCATCCAGGACAGCTCAAAGGGGAAGGGGTATGCTGCCTGCAAATTTTGTAGATCAGACCTCTCCATTGAACACGGTGGCCGAACGGATATACTCATTCATGAACGGATTATATATATATATATATATATATATATATATATATATATATATATATATATATATATATATATATATATATATATATATATACACCCCCCGCTACCCCCCTCCCCCCCACCTCAACCCCGCCGCCCATTTCCCGAATTCGGAGGTCTCAAGGTTGGCAAGTATGTGGAGCCCGCGTCCCACGAGTGGAACATGTACCACAGTTTGAGAATCCCTGACATAGAAGACTGTTTGTTATGTCAGGCGGACATGTTGAGGACAGTTAGTAGAGTTCTGCTGTGTAAAGAGTGACGTGATGAACGTAACGTGGTCATGACATATTACATAAATGACATGCATATTTCACTCTAACAACCTCCATTACACAAGCCGGGTCTCCTTGACTCCTCTTTAAATCGGTCTCATTAGACATTCCTCATTTATCCTACCCCCCCCGACATCCGCGTGGCCCCGCCCACCAGCCGTTCGCCCTCCAGCGTCACAATGGAACGCCGGCGCCATGACCACATCTGCTCGTTAACTTTTTGACAGGCACCTTGTCAAAAGGAAGGATGAGCTCACCGGCGGTAACAACATGGCCGCCGCTGGTTGTCAGAGATGACTTTAGCGCTTTTCACTTTGCCTACTTCTGTCACCCCCGGTGGGTGATGCCCTACCCGCCGTCGCCCGCTGACCATCAGGTCGGGTGGCGCCCGCTGATGTGAAATAATACTGCGTCGCCTCGCTATGTTAGCGGCTCGGTGACCTTCATCTTTTTTCCCGCCTCCTCGCTGGAAATGTCAGAAGTTTGCTGTCACCGAGGAAGCTTGACATAGTTACGTGTGTGTAAGTGTGTGTGTTTGTGTAAATGTGTGTGTGTGCAGGCCTTGAAGGCTTTACAGGGGAAAGTAGGGTCAGCGGGGAAGAAAAGGTCCCGAGCTGTCAGTTTCATGGACGCACACAATTTGTGCCTTTACAAGCTTGCAGCAATAGAAAACAATAACAAGTAAATAACATCCGGCACGTCCTTGGTGAGCTAAGCTCTAACTTAGACTTAGACATTAGACTAGACCTAGGCAAATTAAGGCCTGGGGGCTACATGCGGCCCGTTAAGCTTTTCAATCTGGCCCGCCGGGCATTCCCAAATAATTTTTTTAGATCTTTAAGATGGAAACTGTAGCTGCCATTATGATGTGCAGTGATGTTTTCAAATGACCGTTATTCTTGAACTATACAAAGTATTTCAATGGTTGGAATCTGTGCTTTTGCATGATATACTAGTTACCAGTGTTGGGACTAACACGTTAACTAGTAATCTAACGCATTATTTTTTATATTCAGTAACTCAGTTACCGTTACTACATGATGCGTTACTGCGTTATTTTACGTTATTTTTTATGTAGTATCGGCTAGAAACAGAAGATCTGAGTGTGTTTTATTGGAGCGCTGCGGTGGAAAAGAAAAGGCGTGCTTTGTGTGGGTGGGGGCGGGGGGGCTCCCAGACCGTAGTTGAGGGGCGCAGGGGAGACGTATATGTACTTCGGGGCTAACAACCTTCACTTTACCCGGGTGGGTCTTTACAACTGAGGGTGAATGATGAGGCCGGCGGTTTGTTGCAACTTTGTGACTTTATTGGACGCAGCCATCCACCAAGCTAGAGCACCTGCACGCACTCACTGTCGCCGTTCCCTCACCTCTCTCGCCCACTCACTCACTGACGTCACTCACCTCACATGCTGTCATATCTTAAAGGGCCACACACACACACACACATACGCTACTCTCATAACAACTAACAAGACATCATGGCGAAGCCAGAAGTCGAGTTTCTTAACATAGATACATTCTCAATACTTTTCTTTTGTCGAGCACAAAGAAAAGAAAATTTTAGTTAAACGTAAGTTGTGTCTTGGATCAAAGATCCTATCTACTTAAAGTTAAAGTTAAAGTGCCATTATGTTGCAGCTATTTAAAATAGTTTTGTCTATTTGTTCTGGCCTGAAATAAATTGGCCCTTTGAAACATATCTTTGTCTTTGTGTGTTGTATGTAGACCACATTGCTTTCAGAGTTCAGTGATGCAAATGCATGTCAAGTTGATCAACAGATTGTATTATTCTCCAGTGCAATAACAGTACTGAAATGAAGGCTAAAAGGCCATTAAT
Organism: Entelurus aequoreus; assembly: GCF_033978785.1. Lineage (NCBI taxonomy): Eukaryota > Metazoa > Chordata > Actinopteri > Syngnathiformes > Syngnathidae > Entelurus > Entelurus aequoreus. The sequence continues at coordinate 56,875,588 of NC_084738.1, read as the reverse complement.
GGGAGCCTTAAAAAAAAAAAGTAACTAAATAGTTACTTTTCACAGTAACGCATTACGTTTTGGTGTAAGTAACTGAGTTACTTTTTAAATAAAGTAACTAGTAACTGTAAGTAGTTACTGGTTTTCAGTAACTAACCCAACACTGCTAGTTACTATGTTCATCTAAATCACAGCAGCTCAGACGAGGCACCAAGCAGTGTGGGTGGGGAGCGTTTCCACAGAGTGTTTCCAGAGCGGCCAGCCTGAAATGCGGGTGTCAGGGACAGACGTGCAAGGAGATTTTTACAACAAAGTTCTAAAGTTTAGTGATATATCAGATGTATCAAATTGTAGGTGTTTTTGTTTTACCCTTCGCTTTCATATTTTGCTGTGTTAGTTGCATTTTTGTTGCGTTTTGCTTGATTGTAAAATATGTCGATCGAGAGGGAGTGTGACGTTCATATGTTGTCAATATTCAGTGTTTTATCGTTCGTTGTTAATACTGTAAATGCCACATTCTTTATTTTCATGTACATTCTGGGTGTAAAAAAACGTAAATTCCATTATGTTTTTTTAAGGCGGTCTGTCATAATGTTTTTAGCATTCAATCAGACATTATTGAGCGGTTTTGTATTGGTGTTCCTAAAAATAGATATACCGGCCCCCAGACACATTTTTTTCTCTAAATTTGGCCCGCGAGTCAAAATAATTGCCCAGGCCTGCATTAGACATTAGACTTAGACAAACTTTAATGATCCACAAGGGAAATTGTTCCACACAGTAGCTCAGTTACAAAGGATGGAAAGTGTAAGGATGAAAAGGATAATGCTGGTATAAAATAGACTAAAAATGTACCGCAGTAGCAATATAAATATAAATATAACATATATGTAATATTTACATAATATATGTACAGTATACTCAGTGGCCTAGTGGTTAGAGTGTGCGCCCTGAGATCGGTAGGTCATGAGTTCAAACCCCGGCAGAGTCATACCAAAGACTATAAAATGGGACCCATTACCTCCCTGCTTGGCACTCAGCATCAAGGGTTGGAATTGGGGGTTAAATCACCAAAAATGATTCCCGGGTGTGGCCACTGCTGCTGCTCACTACTCCCCTCACCTCCCAGGGGGTGATCAAGGGTGATGGGTCAAATGCAGATAATAATTTCGCCACACCTAGCGTGTGTGTGTGACAATCATTGGTACTTACTTATATGATATATACTGATATATTATATTATATGATTGTATCATATATACAGGCCCTGCGATGAGGTGGCGACTTGTCCAGGGTGTACCCCGCCTTCCGCCCGAATGCAGCTGAGATAGGCTGCAGCACCCCCCGTGACCCCAAAAGGGACAAGCGGTAGAAAATGGATGGATGGATGGATCATATATACAATATATAACAATGACCATGTACAATATTACAGTATATGTAACAGCTGCAGCATAAAATAGAGAGTAGATCCAGCAGAAAATAGACATTATAAACAAAGAGAGGTAGCTAACATAGAAGGTGTCAGGTAATAGACAGATATCATCTATTGCTGTGTGGCGACTGATTATACAGCTGGATAGAGTGCGGAATGAAGGAGTTCTTCAATCTTTTCTTCATCACCTATCAGTTTAGGTATCTTCAAAATTGGCCGGCTTTCCAGATCAGTTTGTCAGTCCCTTTTGCTGGTGCTGCTCCCCCAAAGATCTCCAACAGCTTGCTGCACAAATTAAAGGCCTACTGAAATGAATTTTTTTTATTTAAACGGGAATAGCAGATCCATTCTATGTGTCATACTTGATCATTTTGCAATATTGCCATATTTTTGCTGAAAGGATTTAGTATAGAACAACGTCGATAAAGTTCGCAACTTTTGGTCTCTGATAAAAAAAAACATTGCCCCTACCGGAAGTAGCGTGACGTTGTCAGTTGTTCACTCCCTCATATTTTCCTATTGTTTTCAGCGCAGCTAGAGCGATTCGGACGATTACCCCATTAATTTGAGCGAGGATGAAAGATTCGTGGACGAAGAACGTTAGAGTGACGGACTAGAATGCAGTGAAATACATATTTTTTTTCACTCTGACCATAACTTAGGTACAAGCTGGCTCATTGGATTCCACACTCTCTCCTTTTTCTATTGTGGATCATGGATTTGTATTTTAAACCACCTCGGATACTATATCCTCTTGAAAATGATAGTCGAGAACGCGAAATGGACATTCAGTGCCTTTTATCTCCACGACAATACATCGGCGAAATGCTTTAGCTACGAGCTAACGTGATAGCATTGTGCTTTAACTGCATATAGAAACAAAAAAAATAAACCCCTGACTGGAAGGATAGATAGAAAATCAACAATATTATTAAACCGTGGACATGTAAATACACGGTTAATGCTTTCCAGGCTGGCGAAGGTTAACAATGCTGTGCTAACGACGCCATTGAAGCTAACTTAGCAACTTAGCAACCAGACCGCACAGAGCTATGCTAAAAACATTAGCTCTCCACCTACGCCAGCCAGCCCTCATCTGCTCATCAACACCCGTGCTCACCTGCGTTCCAGCGATCGGCGGAAGGACGAAGGACTTCACCCGATGCGTTTGGCGGCCCGGAGACGTAGGAAGTCAAGGTGAGGTCGCCGGCTAGCGCGTCTGCTCTCCAACAAAGTCCTCCTGGTTGTGTTGCTGTAGTCCGCTGCTAATACACCGATCCCACCTACAACTGTCTACTTTGCAGCCTTCATTGTTCATTAATTCATTCATTAATTAATCAATCGGAGTGTTGCTGGTTACTGGGGTTCAATTCCCACCTTCTACCTTCCTAGTCACGTCCGTCGTGTCCTTGGGCAAGACACTTCACCCTTTGCCTCTGATGGCTGCTGGTTAGCGCCTTGCATGGCAGCTCCCGCCATCAGTGTGTGAATGGGTAAATGTGGAAATACTGTCAAAGCGCTTTGAGTACCTTGAAGGTAGAAAAGCGCTATACAAGTATAACCCATTTATTATTTATTTATCATTTATCATTAAACAAATTGCAAAATATGTCCAGAATACTGTGGAATTATGAAATGAAAACAGAGCTTTTTGTATAGGATTCTACGGGGTACCATAACTTCCGTTAAACTGACTTCGTCACGCGCATACGTCATCATACCGCGACGTTTCAGCCGGATATTTCCCGGGAAATTTTAAATGTCACTTTATAAGTTAACCCGGCCGTATTGGCATGTGTTGCAATGTTAAGATTTCATCATTGATATACAAACTATCAGACTGCGTGGTCGGTAGTAGTGGGTTTCAGTAGGCCTTTAAAGGACCTAAGCTTCCTCAGGAAAAAGAGTCTGCTCATGCCACGCTAATTACCGGCAAGATGAAAAAATGTGTTTGTTTTTAAGGGCATTGTCTCGAAGGCGGCAGCAGATGTCAGCCGTCAGCCAGCAGCGTGAGTCACATGACGTAAGAATGTCAACATCCCGGTTAGAAACAATCGCACTGTGCTGCAGTGTACCTCTGCAAACACGATGATATGATATATTTTGATTATATATATATTCCACTTTTGTCTATTAAAACCAAAACTAATTTATGTCAATGTGTAAATCTAGTTCTAGAAAAAACCTGCACACATAAAGCATTACACTATTAGAGTCATGTATTATAACATTGAGTATTTCAGCCTTTTCGCATATTTCCCCGTTAGACTGTCAAGCTATGTTGGAAAAAGCCCCCAAGCCACACGTTGGACATCTTTGAAGAATCTTTATTGTAGGTCTCCAATTTTGTTCATTCTGACATCTATTAGTACAAAAAAATGGCAGAGAACTACTCATTTTTGTAACCTTTATTTTCATAGCAGAGATGTGCTTTATAGAGGGCCGTTCAAAAGGCTTTCTTGTTAATTATACAGTATATGTTATTAGAAATGTTTCCAAAGTTACTCGTTTTTATCAGGGAAATACTCTCTGGTAGTCAAATTTCCACCAATTTATACTCTTTTTGTGAGCAATAGTGTAATGTTAGTTATAATTGAATACATGTGTCTCCAAACTGAATACTGCCCGCCAGCGTCCAAAATAAATGAATAATACTAACACAGACACTTATAAACGTGTTAGCATATTAGCTATTGCTAACGATGCTAGCATTATTACAAAACGATAGCACCTACAAATATGCATGAAAACACTCTTACAGACATCATACATGGGACGGTTTGGTAAAGTGTAAATACTTTTAGTTATATTGTAAAACTTACAAACGTTGCTTGGAATGATGAATGAAGAATCCATACGAGTAGAAACGCTATTGATGGCTAGAAAACTGATTGGGAGTTCAGTTGAAAAAATAAAAAAAATACTAATGGAAAGACACTGCAGCATCTGCAGTGAGCAAACTCATCCTAAATATGGTGCCATAGCACAAACAATCAGACATCTTTTCTGCGTTTCTGCTTGTTTGTTTGTTTTTTTAAAACTTTTTTTATGGCATAAGCGAAGAAAAATACATTAAATGGCCGCACGGTCTTATAAGCCGCAGTGTTCAAAGTGTAGGAAAAAAAGTAGCGGCTTATAGTACGGAATTTACATAGCTATGGGTTCCAAATCCGGTACTTTTTTGCCACCGACCGAATCCCGCCGGTCCTACCGGGCACCGGTTTACGTAAAATCCAACGATGCCATGTTACGGCACCTGGGTTGCACGTGACGTCACGACAGGTTGCAGACTCAGCCGGCCCTTCGCACTTCGCGATCACTCCAGCAGCACTGAGAGCGGACTCAGTCAAACTACCTCTTGGTAATGTTGCAATTTTCAATGCCAACAAAGAAATTGACTCAAAAAACCACTCCAACATAAGTTAAGTAAACCTCCACATTTCCAAAAAAAGCGCTAGCTTGTTGCTAATATACATTGAATTTGCTATTGACACGCTACTGATTAGCATTAGCGATTTTGCATGGTGATTTCAACACCTCACAAATATGCTAATGAAAACTACAACTAAGATGCACGTTACAATGCAAAATCTGCTGCGTGGTAAGTACAATACTTACATAATTAACACTTTTTAGGGTGCAACAAAAAACCTAAATTCAGCAAAGACTGAGCTGATTAACCAACAAACCATAAACTATACACTACTGCCATCAGGTGGCCGTGCCGGCAACTTGAGGGTTCCAGGTTTGATCCCCGCTTCTGCCATCCTAGTCACTGCCGTTGTATCCTTGGGCAAGACACTTTACCCACCTGCTCTCAGTGCCACCCACACTGGTTTAAATGTAACTTAGATATTGGGTTTCACTATGTAAAAGCGCTTTGAGTCACTAGAGAAAAGCGCAATATAAATATAATTCACTTCACTTCACTTCATCTAACGTCTTTGACTTGCAACTGTAATTGCAACCTCGTGTCATACAGTACTTGCAAATGAGACTCAGAAATGTGACAGTAAAACAAGATACAACAACTGGACAGTAGTTTTCATAATCAGCCCAGTTTTAAATGTTGCAATACAAATGTGACAATTATTGTTTAACACACACAAAAGAACTGGAAATTGGTACCGTTGAGTCCTGGTATCGATTCCTAGGTACCGAGAATTGGTACCATATCAGTTCAAATGTGAATGGTACCCATCCCTATCCACAACTCACATTTTACATTGCAAACGTTAGTTCATGTCAGTTTTTTCTACTATTTCAGCGACTTTGTCTTTATCCTATTTTGTTGTAAATTGTTATAACAATACTAGATGTTTAAACAAGTATTATTTCCCCCTTTGGTGAGCTACTTAAAATCAGCTTGTTGGAGACCCGTGCTGTAGATGGACTAGACTTACTATATGCTGATGCAGGCTAATTACATCTTTAAAACTCATGGTGTAATCCGTCTTTTTTTTCTTTTTCTTTTTTTAAAGCTGTAACGCAAAGCCTACATGTTCTACTCTGACCTCTTTTTTCCCCCAGCATACTGATCTTTAAATTGGTCACATGTATCGTACATGATGCTTCGACCTGAATGCCGTGAACTTCAACGAGCGCCGCCAAGGACGCGTCATTGTCTCATCACGCCGTGATTTACATGCCACCGTATGGCGGTACTTGGACGAGGGGACGCGGTGACCTCCTAAGTGTTCTCCATGTGCACGCGTGAGTGTTTGTGTGTGTGTGAGAGATTACGGGTCGTTACTTCCAAATGGCGTGAGTGACGCTGGTGGCGAGCGCGAGGCCACTTTGAGAGAGCCCACTTATGGTTGTTCTATATCCATCATCTTTGAGAGCACCGTGGCTTCACTGCAGTCATCACCTCTTGGTCGTGAAAGGGTGATGAGCACAAGCAAGAAACATACACTAAGCGGGTAAAAACGCCTTTCTGTCAAGGTTATGAGGATTTGATCTAGTCCGCCCCGCCTATAAAACCCTCTAAAAACTCCTCAAAAACCTCCAACAACCTTTTGTATATGTTGTTTGAAAATACATGTAACGTACTAACCAGCTACAATTTTTACAAGCTGGGTGCTAAAACAGATTTAGCTTAGTGAAACACTAAGCATCATGTAGCAGTTGTGCTAAACCAGAAATACAAACTATGACGAGGACTGATGGGATGTTTATATCTTTCAGCACAAGACTCGTGTTCCCCGTTTAGATGATTAATTCATTATCATCCTCACCTATCAGGTACAAAAATGCTGTGAGCAAACAAGCATCTTGTCGCGTCTTCTGTTCTTAATTGAATTTCAAAGTTTAGCTTCTTGGTTTATGGCCACAACCTCCCACCTTCGAGGCATGAGTTATAATCCGCAATTAAAGTTGCGAGCGGCGTTGAAAGGGCCTTTGTCTCTGTTGCACCACGAGGGTCACGCTAGTCGGCCGGCACACCACACCCTGAGCCATCATCAAAAATATCAGAAAAGAGCGGCGCATGTGTAAGGAAGTTATGACTTGTTACATTTTTTCACCACAAGGGGGCAATAAAGGCGGCACAGTAGTCATGCAGTGGCATCCCAACCAACGCCCTGACCCACCATCAAACATTCCAGTAAGATTGGAGCAAGTGCAAGGAATTTATCACTTTTAGTTTTTTTTACCACAAGGGGGCGATAAAGGCGTCGTAGGAGTCATGCAGTTGCGTCCCACCAAACACCCTGATTAACCATAAAAAATATCAGGAAGAGCGGAGCATGTGTAAGGAAGTTGTTACTTTTATAGTTTTTCACCACAACGGGGAAATAAAGGCGTCACAGTAGTATCGGAGTTGCGTCCCACCCAACACCCCAACCAACCATCAAAAACTCCAGGAAGATCAGAGCATGTGTAAGGAATTTATCACCGTTATAGTTTTTTACCACATGGGGGCAATAAAGGCGCCGCAGTAGTCATGCAGTTGCGTCCCACCAAACACCCTGACCCACAATCAAAAATATCAGGAACATAGGCGCATGTGTGAGAAAGTTATTACTGTTAAAGTTTTTCACCGCAAGGAGGCGATGGTAGTGTCAAAATTAATGTCTAGGCATGATCAGACCCCGACCTTAAAGCATCATGTCAGTTTGAAAGAAGATCTGATCATCTAAAGTGCAATAATGAAAGTTTATTGGTAATGGCGTGGGGCAGATTTCCCCGCCATGCTCCACCCACTTTGAATGGCTGTGAACAGGTACTGACCCCTTGGACACTTCAGGGTGTCATCATCATTTCTACCAATTAGGATCAAGATTAACGGTTCGTGTTTTGCGGCAAAGCATTAGATCAAACTTTTGCGCCATACCACACCCACATCCTATGTCTTAAATAGTATTTATTCACAATTTGTCATTGCCCATCTGTTTAATATCTGTATCAGATCATCTAAATGACGTAATACCAGTTTGATTGAAGATTTGCTGCCAGACTCCGCCCACTACGCATGGATACGAATTTGTACCAACTCATATTGAACTTTTGGTTATCATCATCATCATCATCATCATCATTTCTACCAATTAAGATCAAGATCTGAGTTTGGGGAGCCGAGTTAGTAACGTTTCGTGTTCTGTGAAGATAAAAGTTGGGCACCATGCCACGCCCACATCCTGTCGTAAGCAAAAAATATTTTGCAATTTATCATCACCTATCAGTTTAGTATCCGTCTCTGATCACCTAAGTGCAGAAATGTCAGTTAGCTTGGTGGTGGCGTGGAGCAAGTTTCGCTGCCAGGCTCCGCCCACTACCAATATGTATGAGTAGGTACTGACCCATCGGGCACTTCAGGGTGTTATCATCATCATTTCTACCAATTAAGATCAAGAACTGACTTTGTGGAGAAGAGTTATTAACGTTTTGTGTTTTGTGGCGAACCAAATGTCCGACTTCCTGTTCGTTTTCAGGTACTGTATATGTTCTTGAGACTTTTATGTTCACAATTTATCATCGCCTATATGTGTAATATCTGTCATTTTAACCACGACTCATTTGGTCAGAGTCCCTAAAAGGAATTTGATAAAGTACGGCCCCTTTTTTTCGATCAAAAATGGCCAAAAACCATCAGAGCAAACTTTGGCGCCATACCACGGCCACATTTTATGGCGTAGGACAATTTGTTCGCAATTTATCATCGCCTATATGTGTAATATCTGTCATTTTAACCACGACTCATTTGGTCAGAGTCCCTAAAAGGAATTTGTTAAAGTATGGCCCCTTTTTTCCAATCAAAAACGGCCAAAATCCATCGGAGCAAAATTTGGCGCCATACCACAGCCACATTTTATGGTGTAGAACAGTTTGTTCGCAATTTATCATCGCCTATATGTGTAATATAGGCGACCAAATGAGTCATTTTAACCACGACTCATTTGGTCAGAGTCCCTAAAAGGAATTTGTTAAAGTACGTCCCCTTTTTTCAGATAAAAAATGGCCAAAAACCATTGGAGCAAACTTTGGCGCCATACCACAGCCACATTTTATGGCGTAGGACAGTTTTTTCGCAATTTATCATCGCCTATATGTGGAATATCTGTCATTTTAATCACGACTCATTTGTCAGAGTCCCTAGAAGGAATTAATTAAAGTACAACCCCTTTTTTTCTTCGAAAAATGTAAGACGGAAACCAAAATGGCCAACTTCCTGTTCGCTTTCAGGTATGGGTTCCTGAGACCTTTATGTTCGCAATGTATCATCGCCTATATGTGTAATATCTGTCATTTTAACCACGACTCATTTGGTCAGAGTCCCGAAAAGGAATTTGTTAAAGTATGGCCCCTTTTTTCCGATCAAAAATGGCCAAAAACCATCGGAGCAAAATTTGGCGCCATACCACAGCCACATTTTATGGTGTAGAACAGTTTGTTCGCAATTTATCATCGCCTATATGTGTAATATCTGTCATTTTAACCACAACTCATTTGGTCAGAGTCCCTAAAAGGAATTTGTTAAAGTACGGCCCCTTTTTTTTCGATCAAAAAAGACCAAGAACCATCGGAGCAAACTTTGGCGCCATACCACGGACACATTTTATGGTGTAGGACAGTTTCTTCGCAATTTATCATCACCTACACTACCGTTCAAAAGTTTGGGGTCACATTGAAATGTCCTTATTTTTGAAGGAAAAGCACTGTACTTTTCAATGACGATAACTTTAAACTAGTCTTAACTTTAAAGAAATACACTCTATACATTGCTAATGTGGTAAATGACTATTCTAGCTGCAAATGTCTGGTTTTTGGTGCAATATCTACAAAGGTGTATAGAGGCCCATTTCTAGCAACTATCACTCCAGTGTTCTAATGGTACAATGTGTTTGCTCATTGGCTCAGAAGGCTAATTGATGATTAGAAACCCCTTTTGCAATCATGTTCACACATCTGAAAACAGTTTAGCTTGTTACAGAAGCTACAAAACTGACCTTCCTTTGAGCAGATTGAGTTTCTGGAGCATCACATTTGTGGGGTCAATTAAACGCTCAAAATGGCCAGAAAAAGAGAACTTTCATCTGAAACTCGACAGTCTATTCTTGTTCTTAGAAATCGAAGGCTCAAACACAAAATTGTTTGGGTGACCCCAAACTTTTGAACGGTAGTGTATATGTGTATTATCTGTCATTTTAACCACGACTCATTTGGTCAGAGTCCCTAAAAGGAATTTGTTAAAGTACGTCCCCTTTTTTCAGATCAAAAATGGCCAAAAACCATCGTAGCAAACTTTGGCGCCATACCACGGCCACATTTTATGGCGTAGGACAGTTTTTTCGCAATTTATCATCGCCTATATGTGTAATATCTGTCATTTTAACCACGACTCATTTGGTTAGAGTCCCTAGGAGGAATTAATTAAAGTATGACCCCTTTTTTTCTTTGAAAAATGCAAGACACAAACCAAAATGGCCAACTTCCTGTTCGTTTTCAGGTATGGGTTCCTGAGACCTTTATGTGCGTCCTGTCATAACAGACGTCTCCTGCGGTTTTCCTGTCGATACGTGACACTTGTAGGATTGGCAAAATTTTTCTCATTTTCAAAGGTGTCCGTAGAGAGCCAATTTTGAAATGTAGTTTTTGGGACCCCAAAAATATAAAACATTTTTGCCTGCAAAATATGGGGACTTTTCGTATATGTTAAGGGCCTCAAAAAGGCGTCCAAACGTATATAGAAGAAAAACCAGCAATTTCAATAGGGCCCTTTGGGTGCTTAGCATTGCTCCTGCGGGGCTTGCGCCGCTTCTTGGGCCCTAAAAACTGTTGCCAACGCAGCAGTAGCTCAGTCTATCCTCCATGATCACAGCGGCGTGGTCATAAAAGTAGTTCCTCTGCGTTAGCTCTTACGATAACAATGTCGCTAACACTTGGTGAATATGCAGGTCACGGCATGCAAATGCAGTTCTGTTGGTGCTTTTTGGATGTTAAGAGTGCAGAATGGATGAATCCCATTACGTGCACGGTTAGCCACTTTTTGCTAGCGTGACTTACGATTTACGACGCACAACAAAAATAAAGACATTGTGACAGGTAGGCAAAACTCAACGAAAGTGCAGTTCCCCTTTTACTGCTGCTAGTTTCTCGTTTGACCATAAAATATTTTACCTCGATGGCAAAAAAGGCTAAATAAATCTCCCTATCAGCATTTCTATCGGAATTGGCTGCATTTTTGTTTGGCACCATCAACACTGAAACCTCAAGCGAGCACATCCATCATGCTTGGCGACCAAGACAAAAAGGCTTTTTAATCATTTGTGGATAATCAAATGTCTGTAAGGTTTGATCTGCGTTCAGTGGGTGCGATAAAGGGTACAGACCTGCACCATTGTGTAATTAACACTGATGCATACTGACACACACACACACACACACTGGTGAGGTAGGAGGGGGGCCAGGAGGCTGGAGGGTGGTCTGACTGTCAAACACGCTCAAATGTTCGACACAGGCGTTACAAATTGACTTGAAGTCCAAAGGAAAACAAGCGTCATGACTCTTCCAGGAGAGGGCAGAGTCATATTAATAGCTCTGTTTAATTCCGATGGATTACTATGGGATGTCATTAAGCCTCCTATACACATCTGTTAATTAGATCCATCTACATTCTCCTCCTGTTGTCGTCATCATACAAGCCCTTTGGCGTTCCTAAGCCCCGCCCCCTGCCTGTCAGTCACCTGGCTTATTGAAAGAGCTTAGGAGTGCCCACTTCCTCCTCATCCCCGGCGCCGCACGTGGGCGCCAGCGCTCTGAATATCCTTCAGAGACGTGTACATGTTGAAGTGAAACCAACCAACGCCGTAGTCACCTTTGACCCCAATGTCAAGGGTTAGCATGAGCGATGCTACCTCAGTAGAAGCATTTAAGTCCCATCTTAAAACTCATTTGTATACTATAGCCTTTAAATAGACCCCCTTTTTAGACCAGTTGATCTGCCGTTTCTTTTCTTTTCTGCCCCCCTCTCCCTTGTGGAAGGGGGGGCACAGGTCCGGTGGCCATGGATGAAGTGCTGGCTGTCCAGAGTCGGGACCCGGGGTGGACCGCTCGCCTGTGCATCGGTTGGGGACATCTCTGCGCTGCTGACCCGTCGGGTCCCGTCGGGATGGTCTCCTGCTGGCCCCACTATGGACTGGACTCTCACTATTATGCTAGATCCACTATGGACTGGACTTTCACAATATTATGCTAGACCCACTCGACGTCCATTGCATCCGGTCTCCCATAGAGGGGGGGGGGGGGGGGGGGGTCACCCACATCTGCGGTCTTCTCCAAGGTTTCTCATAGTCATTCACATTGACATCCCACTGGGTTGTGAGTTTTTCCTTGCCCTTATGTGGGATCTGAACCGAGGATGTCGTTGTGGCTTGTGCAGCCCTTTGAGACACTTGTGATTTAGAGCTATATAAATAAACATAAAGGGTTAATCGAGGATATCTTACTTCTACCCCAACCTTTCTCTGTCCACCAATCCGCACACTGCACATCTTCTAGCTCCGCCCCTTTAGGTACACTACTACCGCACTTGGTACCCAAAAAGGTGGATCCGTAGTCAGCCATGTTTGGCACGCTGACGGCAAGACGAGCGTGTGCGGCCACGGCTGATTGCTTCTGCCGCTGCGTGGAGACAAATCCCAAACGAGGTAAACGAGGAAGCCTCAGCTGCACAGACGAGAAAGACCATGTGTGCATTTAGAGCGCTCCAATGAACGCTCTCGCGGGGAACACGACCCACTTCCTGCTCAACCCTGACATGGACCTCCGCCAAGACCCAACAATCCAAAACCTGTCCCTTTGGTTCAACTAGAAAGATGTGTTCCACTCCTATCCTGTGGGTGGCAGTAATGCACATTACAAACATTCACACACCCCACACAACTTGTGTACACGACAGCTTCATCTGCTGGTTGGGGCGGGTCACTGCCAAATTCCACCATTTATACTTTTATCTGGATTTGCACCAACATGTAACATCCACTACCTTTACAAAAGTAGTACACAAGACAACAACAGTAGAACATATTGTACGCAGCCACTTCACAATACACAGCTACTACATAAGTAGTACACAGCTACTGCATAAAGCTCTACACGATACACAGCCATTGCCCAACTTGTACTATTCAGTAAACAGTCAGTATATAAGGAGTACACAGCCAGTGCACAAGTAATACACAGGCAGTGTATGAGTATCAATCAATCAATCAATGTTTATTTATATAGCCCTAAATCACAAGTGTCTCAAAGGGCTGAGTAGTACACAATAAGTACAAAGCCAGGACACAAGTAGTACACAGGCACTGTAAGGAGTACTGCAGAGTCAATACACAAGTAGTACACGGCCAGCACAGAAGTGGTACACAGCCAGTACAAGAGTAGTGCACCGGCACTGTATGAGTAGTACACAGTCAGTACAAAAGTAGTACACTGGCACTGTAAGGAGTAGTGCAGAGTCAATACACAAGTAGTACACGACCAGTACAGAAGTGGTACACAGCCAGTACAAGAGTAGTATACAGGCACTGATGAGTAGTACACAGTCAGGACACAAGTAGTACACTGGCACTGTAAGGAGTAGTGCAGAGTCAATATACAAGTAGTACACGGCCAGTAGAGAAATGGTACACAGCCAGTACAAGAGTAGTATACAGGCACTGTATGAGTAGTACACAGTCAGTACAAAAGTAGTACACAGGCACTGTAAGGAGTAGTGCAGAGTCAATAGACAAGTAGTACACAGCCAGTACAAGAGTAGTACGCAGGCACTGTATGAGTAGTACACAGGCAGTTCACACATAGTGGACAGTCAACATACACCTAGTGAATTGCCAGTACACACGTAGTACCCAGCCACTACATGAATAGTACCCAGGTAGAATATATTAGTTGTACACAGGCAATACACAAGCGGAACACAGGCATTACACAAGTAGTACCCAGCCAGTACACAAGTAGTACCCAGCCAATACACCGGTAGTACCGGGCTTGTACACAAGTAGCACCCTTGTAGTATATCAGTTGTACACAGGCATTGGGCGGCATGGCGTAGTGGGTAGAGCGCCCGTGTCAGAAACCTGAGGGTTGCAGGTTCGCTCCCCGCCTCTTACCATGCCGTTGTGTCCTTGGGCAGGACACTTCACCCTTGCCCCCGGTGCCGCTCACACCGGTGAATGAATGTTGAATGAATGATAGGTGGTGGTCGGAGGGGCCGTAGGCGCAAATTGGCAGCCACGCTTCCGTCAGTCTACCCCAGGGCAGCTGTGGCTACGAAAGTAGCTTACCACCACCAGGTGTGAATGAATGATGGGTTTTTAAAATGTAAAGTGACTTTGGGTACTTAGAAAAGCGCTATATAAATCCCAGTTATTATTATTATTATTATTATTATTATTACACAAGTAGTACCCAGCCAGTGCACAAGTAGTAACCCGTCGGTACTAGTTAGTATATCAGGTGTAAACAGACAGTAGTAGTACCAAGCCATTACACAAGTAGTACCTAGGTAGTAAATCAGTTGTACACAGGCAGTACATAAGTTGTATAAAGGCAGTACACAATTAGTAGACAGCCAATACACACGTAGCATCCAATATATATCAGTTGTACACAAGTAGTACACAAAGAGGACCCAGGTAGTATATCAATCAATCAAAGTTTACTTATATAGCCCTTAATCACAAATGTCTCAAAGGGCTGCACAAGCCACAAAGACATCCTCGACTCAGATCCCACATATCGGTTGTACACAGGCAGTACACAAGTAGTACACAGCCATTACACAAGTAGTACCCAGGTAGTATTTCAGTTGTACATCAGCAGTATACAAGTAGTACCCAGGTAGTATATTAGTTGTACACGGCCATTACACAACTAGCACCAAGATAGTGTATCAGTTGTACACAGGCTGTACACAAATAGTAGCTATTCCAGTTGTACATGTGCAGTACACACATAGTACACAGGCGGTACACAAGTAGCACCCAGGTAGTATATTAGTTGTACACAGGCAGTACACTAGTAGCACACAAGCAGTATATCAGTTGTACACAAGTAGTAGACAGGCAGTATATCAGTTGTACACAAGTAGCACATACCGGTATGCAGTATATCAGTTGTACACAAGTAGCACACAGGCAGTATATCAGTTGTACACAAGTAGCACACAAGCAGTATATCAGTTGTACACAAGCAGTACACAAGTACTACACAGGCAGTAAACAAGTAGTATTCAGGTAGTATATCAGTTGTACACGGGCAGTACACAAATAGTACCCAGGTAGCATTTCAGTTTTACATGGGCAGTACACAAGTAGCACACAGGCTGTATATCAATTGTACACAAGTAGTACACAAGCAGTATATCAGTTGTACACAACAGTACACAAGTACTATACAGGCAGTACACAAGTAGTACTCAGGTAGTATATCAGTTGTACACGGGCAGTACACAAGTAGTACCTAGGTAGTAAATCAGCTGTACACAGGTAGTACACAAATAGTACTCAGGTAGCATATCAGTTTTACACAGGCAGTACACGAGGAGAACACTAGCAATATATCGGTTGTACACAAGTAGTACACAGGCAGTATATCAGTTGTACACAGGCAGTACACAAGTAGCACACAGGCAGTATATCAGTTGTACACAGGCAGAACACAAGTAGCAAGTTGTACATAAGAAGTACACAGGTAGTACACAAGTAGCACACAGGCAGTATATCAGTTGTACTCAGGCAGTACACCAGTAGTATACAGGCTGTATATGAGTGCAGTCAGAGTTAGGGTCAGAGTAGGATTAAAAGAGCATGGGAAAGAGCAGGAAGCTCAATAAAGTTCAAAGTGCAGGAAGTGGAATAAAAAGAGGAAGTATTGATAATTGATATTCGACTAAGTCCTTCCTCCTCTTCCTCCTCCTCCTCTGTGCTGCCACAGCTCGTTAATTTATTATCCTAGCGAGGAGGCCAAGGAGGTGACACAACGCCTCCTCATCTCTTTTTTGGTTTTGTTTTCCTTTCCTATTGGTGCAAAATATATCTGCTTTGTTGTCCAAATGAAATGTCATTGTACTTGCGCAGTGACAATAAAGCGCTTCTTCTTTCTTGGCATATATCTTGGCATGAATAAATGTATCTGTGGTGAAATGGTTCTGACAAATAAAATAAAATGTTCTTTACTATACTATACTAATATATATGTGTATATATATAGACGCAGTATATATACTAAACTATATCCGAACATGCACCACGCTGAGTGATGTTAAATGTTACGTAATAGAGTGTAATGATAAGAAGTCATATGGAGAAAGATAAACAAAAGTCATTACATTTCATTAAAAAGTTTTTGTCCAATATAATCATGTTGACGTGTATTGTACAATTCAGAAATGCGTCACAAAAACAAGTGAAATGTTTTTACACAGCAGGTATACAAAGCGGGGCCAATATTGACCCACATTGGATAGATATTAGCGTCTTTAATCGGTGACAGTGAGTACCTAAGTGAGTGAAAAAGTGAAAGTGAAAGTGAAAGGTCGACTCACCTGTCAGAGAGAAGTGACTTCTGCTTCCTTCAGCGTGATGCTGTCAGCATCCTGCGCTCGGCTGCTGTGTGCTCGCCTCCTCCTCGCATCACGCCGCACTGTAGTAGCATCCTGGCTCCGCCTCCTCCTCCTCCTCCTCCGGGTCTCACGCTCACTTTCACAAACGTGTCCGCTCACATCTCATCAGTGGGACGAGGCCATGAAAAGCGACTCTTGTTCGGTGCTCAGCCTCCATCTTTGTCCTTTTTTACACCCACCTTCTTATCAAAAATAAATGTATTTTTAGAAAAGACATAATACCAATTGAAGACTTTTTGAATACGTATTTCATATAATTGTAGCACGATACAGTATATTACAGTAAGAGAATAAAAGAAAAATATTGAAAATTATAAACATTTTAAAAGTAAATTCAGGGAGTTGCCAAAAAATTTAAAAAATATATATAATAAATGAAAAATGTAAGTTTTAAATATAAATTAATTAATGTTAAAACAATAGAACACTTTGCATGTGTCCTATACACTTGAACTCACCATGTGACTATCTCAGGACATTATTGTAGTATTTGTAAAACTTGATGTTTATCCGCTATCATTTGACTTTAATTGCCTGCAGCTTCTAATGCACAGGTGTCAAACCGACGGCCCAGAGGTCAGATTTGGCCCGTGAAATCCTGGAAATCACTCCTGTGTTCTTTCAATCTTGACAGAAAAACAAAAGATGTACATGGAACTGCGTATCTGCTCAAATAATCTGGATTATGCAACAAGATATTCAAAAACATGTAAAATGTTCAACATTTGTTATCAAAAAATATATAGTTTATGGATGTCCCAACTTTTTTTTTTTTACTTGCGATACCGATAGTGGAGCCTTGAGTATTGGCCAATACAGGTATTAATCACGATACGATATCAGCACGAATCATAGTACAAAACCCAAAACCAGTGAAGTTGGCACGTAAATAAAAACAGAATACAATGATTAGCAAATACTTTTCAATTTATATTCAATTGAATAGACCTCAAAGACAATATATTTAATTTTGGAACTGAGAAACTAAATTTTTCTTTGCAAATAATCATTAACTTAGAATTTAATGGCAGCAACACATTGTAAAAAAGTTGGCATTGTTTTTACCACTGTGTTGCATGGCATTTCCTTTTAACAACACTCAGTAAACGTTTGGGAACTGAGGAGACCAATTTTTGAAGCTTTTCAGGTGGAATTATTTCTCATTCTTGCTTGATGTACAGCTTAAGTTGTTCAACAGTCCGGGGTCTCCGGTGTGGTATTTTAATGGGAAACAGGTCCTGACTACAGACAGGCCAGTCTAGTACCCGCACTCTTTTACTACGAAGGCCACGTGCAGAATGTGGCTTGGCATTGTCTTGCTAAAATAAGCAGTGGCGTCCATGTAAAAGACATCGCTTGGATGGCAACAAATGTTGCTCCAAAACCTGTATGTACCTTTCAGCATTAATGGTGCCTTCACAGATGTGTAAGTTAGCCATGCCTTGGGCACTAATACACCCCCATACCATCACAAATGCTGACTTTTGAACTTTGTGCCTTAAGTTAAAGTTAAAAGTACCAATGATTGTCACACACACACTAGGTGTGCTGTGAATTGTGAATTATATTTATAAAGCACTTTACATAGTGAAACCCATTATCTAAGTTACATTTAAACCAGTGTGGATGGCCCTGGGAGCAGGTGGGTGGAGTGCCTTGCCCAAGGACGCAACGGCAGTGAATCGGATGGCGGAAGCAGGGATCAAACCTGGAACCCTCAAGTTGCTCGCACAGCCACTCTATCAACCAAGCTTTGACGCCCCAATGTGAAATTTGTCCTCTGCATTTGACCCATCCCCTTGTTCCATCCCCTGGGAGGTGAGGGGAGCAGTGAGCAGCAGCAGTGGCTGCGCCCGGGAATCATTTTTGGTGATTTAACCCCCAATTCCAACCCTTGATGCTGAGTGCCAAGCAGGGAGGTAATGGGTCTCATTTTTATAGTCTTTGGTATGACTCGGTGGGGGTTTGAACTCACAACCTACCAATCTCAGTGCGGACACTCTAACCACTAGGCCACTGTGTGGATGGTTCTTTTCCTCTTTGGTCCGGAATACACAACGTCCACAGTTTCCAAACAATTTGAAATTTGGAGTTGTCAGACCAAAGAACACTTTTCCACTTTGCATCAGTCCATCTTAGATGAGCTCGGGCAAGCCGGCAGCATTTCTGGGTGATGTTGATAAATGGCCTTCCTCAACTTTCGCAGTCTTTTTTGCCACTTGCTTTTTGAAACATGTTGCAGGTATCAAACTCCAAATTAGCTAATATTTGCAAAAAATAACAAAGTTTACCAGTTCGAACGTTAAGTATATTGTCTTTGTCTTTCTCTATTCAATTGAATATCTAGGTGAAAAGGATTTGCAAATCATTGTATTCTGTTTTTATTTACCATTTACACAACATGCCAACTTCACTGGTTTTGGGTTTTGTACATACTTCTATTGTTTTGTAGTGTGGAATCCAATAGGACAAGGTTTAATAAAGTGAAATTAGTCCAACAGAGGACAATAGGTAGTACAAACTCTAACCCAGTGGTTCTCAAACTTCTTTCACCACCTCAGAAAATGCTCTCAAAGTACCACCATAAAGACCAACATTAAAACACAGTGGCATAGTAGGCCTACGTTTTTATTAAAAACAAGGCAGAGGTTTTATTTATGGTTTAAGTTTATTTTGAACATGCATACAAATAAAAACATGGCACATCACAATTTCCAGTTTGTTCGAAAAGAAGTAGGAAGAAGCAGAGCTTATTTATTCCTACCTTTTTTCCATTTCAAAGCAGTTGCTAACACTTTTATTCACTTCCTGTTTTTGCCAAACCATCTATTTATTTTGTTTCTTCTGTTATTTGCATTAGCTTCTATGTGTTCTCTTCTGAACACAGTTGTATTGACTGCAAATAATACTAAGTTTAAGTCTTTTTTAATTTTACAAATGTCGTTAGTGGAGAGATTGAACTATTTTGGTCCCAGTATTGATCCCTGGGGTACGCCACAGGATACACAGTCATGGCCAAAAATATTGGCACCCCTGCATTTCTGTCAGATAATGCACCACTTCGCCCAGAAAATTGTTGAAATTACAAATGCTTTGGTATTCACAGGTTTATTTCTTTTGTTTGCATTGGAACAACAGAATTGGAATTGGAACACCATCCCTACAGTTAAACATGGTGGAGGTTCACTGATGTTTTGGGGTTGCTTTGCTGCCTTGACTGTGTGCAAGACATCATGAAATCTGAGGACGACCAAAGAATTTTGGGGCATAATGTAGGGCCCAGTGTCAGAAAGCTGGGTCTACGTCAGAGGTCGTGGGTGTTCCAGCAGGACAACGACCCAAAGCATACTTCAAAAAGCACACAAAAATGACTTAAGACAAAGCGCTGGAGAGTTCTGAAGTGGCCATCAATGAGTCCATATCTAAATCCTATACAACATCTGTGGAGAGATCTAAAAACAGCAGTTGGTAGAAGGCACCCTTCAAATCTGAGAGACCTGAAGCAATCTGCAAAAGAAGAATGGTCCAAAATTCCAGTAGCAAGGTGTAAGAAACTCATTGATGGTTACAGGAAGCGATTGATTTCAGTTATTTTTTCCATAGGGTGTACCAAATATTAAGTTGAGGGTGCCAATCATTTTGTCAAGTCCATTTTTGGAGTTCTGTGTAAAATAATATCAGATTTGGCTTTTTTTTGTTGTGTTGTTCCAATGCAAACAAAATAAATAAACATGTGAATACAAAAGCATTTGTAATTTCAACAATTTTCCAGGAGAAGTGGTGCATTATCTAACAGAAATGCAGGGGTGCCAATATTTTTGGCCATGATTGTATTTGGCGTTATAGACGCTTGTTTGCCTAGCTTCTCGTATTGCTTCCTGCTGGGTAACTTGTATATTTCAACAAATTCGTACCTTGCGTCGTTCACAGATCAACTGGAGGCGTCAGCTCATCAGCTGAGATCACTGTGTGGTCGGAAACACTTTAAAGCAGCTTCGAACTCTCGCCGTACAATCTCAATGTAGCTTCTGGTTTCTCGGCAACCGCTTTTAATTGCGGTGGGGGCCATTAGCTTGAGGCTCTCCTGTGGCTGTGATCACAATTAGTGGTCAAAAAAGCTAGCAAAAAGCAAGGTCTTTTTTTTAACGTCTTTTCCCGTTCAAAGGAAGTAACATTTTAAGCAGGTATATTTAATAGTTTTTGCCTCTGTAACTTGACACACAATTGGAACAGTAACACTGTGTTCAAATATTTCATTAAGTGATTATTTGGTGTACCACTAGATGGAGCCCACGTACCACAGTTTGAGAATCACTGCTCCGACCTATTTACCAATACTACTCTGGATTGAACCCTGCGGTTTTTTAA
The DNA here is from genome assembly GCF_033978785.1 of Entelurus aequoreus. Lineage (NCBI taxonomy): Eukaryota > Metazoa > Chordata > Actinopteri > Syngnathiformes > Syngnathidae > Entelurus > Entelurus aequoreus. Next base: position 56,854,682 of record NC_084738.1, on the reverse strand, counting down.
TTGGAGTGGTAATTTGATCTCTGGCGACACCTGGTGGTCACAATAATTCATTACGTTAAGTTCACATCCTGTTTTGCACAAAAATCAGAGCTTTGTATCGAACATTTTACATGCAAGCTAAGATCATCCGATACGTGTTTCTTTGCTGATATCGCACCAATATCATTATCGGATTATGGCACTCCTAACCTAAATAAATATCTACTTGTCATCTTGACTTATGATTTCAAAACAAGTAATCCATCTGTAAAAAAAATATATACAGTATATTCACTGTTACAAGCGGGCCTCCAAGAGCAGCCATAAAGTTAAAGTACCAATGATTGTCACACACACACTAGGTGTGGCGAAATTATTCTCTGCATTTGACCCATCACCCTTAATCACCCCCTGGGAGGTGAGACTACGATGTGGCCCTCAGTGAAAACATTTTTTACACCCCTGTTCGAATGAGTTTGTCCTAAAATGTTTATTTTATTTAATATAATTTTACTTTTAAAGTTGAATACCATCTTTGCAGGGGTAATTTTTCTATCCAATTTGATAGTGTAATATAATTTTACTTTTAAAGTTGAATAACATCTTTGCAGGGGTCATTTTTCTATCCAATTTGATAGTGTAATAACGTAAGTCAACACCATTATTCTTTGGTGACTGGATGTTAAAGGTGTACCTAATCAAATGTCTGAGGCGTGCAATCTTGACAGCACGCACATAAATAGGCTCTATTTTTGCTTCTTCACTGACGCCCCGAGGCAAACAGCTGCACGCCAGTATTATGTGCAGCACAATGCAAATCCAATTGGTCCCTCTTGCTGCAATTAGAGGACTTAGCCCTGATTTCATTGTATAACAAAGTTCACCTGAAGCCATCTTCAGGGGAGGGTCAGTGGAGCAACAAAGACCCCTGCTTTATGTAAATCTACTGAAAAAGACCAAGAGGAGCACTTAGGTCCAGCAAGTGGACTTTAACAAGACCCAGTAGGCCTTTAAAGCTCCAGCAAACATTATAAACCATCAATGGCGGCTGCTGCTCCCTAGCGGCACAGGCATGAAAGCCACAAAAGCGAACATGCACGTGCAAAAAACAGCAAAGTGGACACAATATTATCCAAGATGCAGCACACACACTTAAAAGAAGCCAACTACTGCACATACGCAGAAGTCTGCTGCTTTCTCGCTGCTTCAGGACATATTGATCCGCATGCACATCAATCAGTCAATCAAGTAATCAATAGTGGGTCATCAGTAAAGAAGGTGCTGATGTCTCTATAGACTATTCACTGCAGTTCAGCCTGACGCCATTTTCAGCAAAAAAAACCAACAAACACCTCTGAAAAAGCCTGTTGACTAATTATGTCATCACACATGACCTTAGACCTGACTCTGATGTCACAAAAACTAGTGACAACTAAGAGGCGAGGGAAGAGAGGGAGCGCAGCTGATAACAGATGACGGATAAATGCCAAAATAATGACGCGCACGCCCAGCAGGAGGTCAGTCACGTGTGTGTGTGTGTGTGTGTGTGGATGTCACAATACATTAAGTCGTTTCTTGGCTGGCCGTGGTGTTGGCCTGTCACTTTTCTTTGCCCGATCTCACAAAGACTGTCCGAGGGGGAGTCTTCTGAGGCGAATGTCGAAGTCATTTGGCCACTTGGGGGCAGAAAAAAAAAAAAAAACACCTGCAGAAATAGAAAATGATAAAACATGAACAAGGGGAGTTCGGAGAAGACAAAGAAAGTTGCCTGCAGTAAGAGTACTCACATTCAAAGTAGGAAGACTCCAGCATCACATATGCTAAGCAACTTGTTATGCTTCGCTTCTTTTTACACTTATGTGACTCATTATTTCCGGTTATTTTATTAGGGTTTTTTGTTGTTTTTTGCCGGAACGTATAGAGAAGAACCGAGTTCACAGTGGAAACAAAAAAAACCCCAGAGATTTAAATTGACATTGTTGCAAAGGAAGCTGCCGGGGTAGAAATAACAAGCGAGGTGGGGGTGGGGTGAGGGACACGAGGAAACATGGCCAGCAGCGACGTGGCCAGTAAGTGCATTAGGAGGTGAGCACCAAATAGGATTTAGTGCTGTGACTTCTCCCCTCGATGTTTTCAGTCTGAATTATTACAGCGCTGATAATAACAACAACAAAGTCAAAGACACAGCAGAGAAATGAGGCATGAGCTCGCCATTTTATTCTTAGTGAGGACGTTAACTGCTTTTTTTTTTTAATTTTTTTTAATAAACTCTCTTGCGTGCCGCCAAGAGAGGACATGATGCATATACACTTTATTTTGTCGGCTATTTCTAAGTACAATATACACCTTCAAAAATAGACTTTTGTTTGTTTGCTTCTGGTGGTGGGGAGGAAGGGGTCGCAAAGAGTCAAGTCCGAGGGATGGAACTGGGGGCGGGACTAAAATGAAGTGTGGTCTCTGTCACATGACAAACGTGTCTATGTGTCTATGTTAATGTGGGCGGGGCCTATCATGATCCAGAGGCGAGCACGCCATGGAGCATTTCAGTCGATCGGGTTTGGAGTACACGGCGTACTCAGTTCTCAGCTTGCCATGGGAAGCGTCCGGACGCACTCCAACGTGGCGTGGTGACGGTCAGCAAACGTGAGCACAATGCGAAGGATGGACACGAGAAATCTTGAGGCCATGTTTGAAATGAGCGGAAAAGGAAACATCTGATGGCGGACAGGGAGTCCAAAACAATCAGTGACACTTGAGTCAGATCTCAAACACGCAAAGACTGATAGCACCATTTAGCTTAGCATGAAGCAGAGTAACACTTTCACTTTCAATACCTAACCTGTCTGTTCAAAAAAAAAAACGGTGCACTATGTATTGTCTTGTAATACCACTACAATCCTTAGGAGGCACCATGGAGCTCCAAGGCAGCATTTAATGCTGCTGCAGCTTTGTGTTAAAAAGGCATTGGGGTTTTATTGTGAAACTGGAAATGTAAGATTTGCACCCCTCTTCTGTCCCGCTATGCTTAGAATCCAGCAAGAAAACTTGCCTTTCTTTTGGGCCCATTTTACATTCCATTGACAATTCTCGACGCGTCAGGAAGGGAATATTCCACTGTCTCCTATTTAATGAGTCGTTCCTTAAATAGGACACAATTTATAGTGTTAGCACTGTTAAAATAGTGTTGCACCAAAGCATGGTTGGTCTCGTCGGGTTAGTGTTTTGCAAGGGCAGCGAACGTCTCCTTGGTAACAGCGCTTTGTGGCTAATGGGACTATTTCTACATTTAAAACAAGGCCGTACTGTTCACTTGCCAGGCTAAGCTAAGCAAATCGACAGTGATATCAGGCTTCACGTCACCTTTGACTCCACCTGTGACGACCACACGGTGGCGCTCAAAGGAGGCAATGGTTTACCAAAAGGCAAGTGTTGTTTAAAATAAGACAGACATGTAATATGCACTTAAAAATAAACATGGAAGTTGTTGTTTTGCCAGCCATGAGGCGGAAATCTCAATGTGGTCATAGCGACATCTCTGAACTCTAATTGGACGATGACCGCAGACAATCGGATGAGGCGCGACTGCTGCGACATGGACATTCGAGTTGAGGCGGTGACGTCGCGAGAGGACGCACGTTTCTCGTCAAGGCAGTTCTGGCGAGGTCAGTGAAAGAGTACGCATTGTTTTCATTCTCGTCCTACAACCACTCCAGTCATCAGCCAATCATCAATCAAACTTTTACGATGAGATGTGATGTTGGCACAGAACTTCCTTAGGTAACTCTACAGACAATCTACATATTTAGCTTTAGTTAATTCCTTTAAAAAAAAAAATGGAGGATGTTTCAGCGCGCTAAGTCCCAGCGCTAACTGCGGTGACTTTTACTACAGATGAACCCAGACTGGGCTCTCAGGTCACAGTGGTTTGGGGTTCGACTGGCGAGGGCAAGCGAGAACGGGATGAGGCACTCTCTCGTGTTGTACTGTTGTGTTTGTCCGTTGTTCCGTGCGGTTACGGCGGCGTCACGGTGAGGCTGGCAAAGAAACGGTCGGGTGTCAGGGTCCTGTGAGAAGAAACTGGTCAGTCCTGGTGGCGGCGGAGCATTGTGTGATCTTTGGCGTGCGGCTGCACTCACGTGGAACCAGCAGGAGACTGGGGAGGGGTCGAAGGCGAGTCTCATCTGTAGCTCTTCTGCTGCTGCATCAGGCCCACGTTCTCGTAGACTCTGGAGCTGTCGTCCCTCATCCTGCCAACGCACCAGGCCCACGCCCGTCAGCAAATCACGAGGCGGGTTCGGAAAGTAGGAACATGCGGACAGAAGGGGACTTACTCTGTGCAGGTGGGCGTGGGAAGAGGAGTGCAGGGAGGCAACGGGCTCTGCTCTCCTCCCGTCAGGTCCGACAATGAGTACTTGATGTTGGTGTACTCGCGACCTTTAATCTTACTTTTCTGCAGACGACAAAAACAAAGTGTCACATGACATGACTGTTGAAGTGAGCCTGTATGACGGGGACATGCAACTATATTGTTTTGGGGCCCGCATTTCTAGAAAGCTAAGGAGCAGGGGGCCGGACTCAGGGTTCGTACACCTTTTCCATGGCCAAATTCAAGCACTTTTTAAGGACTTTCAAGATCAATTTTCCAGTTTTTCCAGTACCCTTCAAAAGGCGAAAACCAGTGTGAATCAATCCAAAGCCTTGTTGTTTGAGGTCACCAATTGCTGTCTGTAGGAAAAATAGGGAAAATCTGCTAAAACCTAAGTCTAACATTGAACCAGCAGTTATCATTAACTGAATGGGGCATAGAAAATGAAGCATTGTTTCTGTAGACTATTCAATGTCATCGGTGTTTGCAAACGTGTCTCCATTTGTGTTGTTTTTCAGATTTCTTGTTCTTTTTCTTACTTACAGCACTACATGACATCGAACAGCACGGATTGATTCACACCGTATTTGTGCTTGTAAACTGCATAATGTGATATAAATACACGCACCCTCAAAATGTCAACTTCACTCATTTATTAACAAAACTGTTCCACATTAATATAAGGAGGAAAATATTTTGTTTGTTTCACAACACCTCAGTCACCTTTCATTAAGCATATCTAGCCTTATAACTGTGGCTATGATAACAAATAGATTTTTAGTTTAGGGAAGTTCTTAACATTATAATTTATCAGTGACAAACGCTCTCTTTTTTCCTTTCATAGCTCGTAATAACTGTCCGTAATTAACATGTAGTCTAGCGCTGATCACACAGTTTAGGTCTAGCATGTACCAAAAGGTTAGAAAACAAAACTTTAGCTAACGTTAGTTAACTTGTAGGGCTAGTAATCTCTGTGGCTTACCTTTCCTATGACTCGAGAGAGCCAACTCTCCCATTGTGAAAAGCTGGATTTCCTTTTTGCATACTTTTCAGCAAGCTACACGTGGATTTGATCCACATTTTATCCAAAGTTTGTATTTGTCATTTTCCATCCAATGTTCATTAAAACGACAACCTCCTGACATGATGGACCGATACACCAATGTCCTCTTGGGGGCGACACATACGGCTCTGGCATGACAACAACCTAAGGGCTTGTGCAAAGCCAACAGATCAAGCGCGTAGCTTTCATTTTTAAGGGAACTTATTTTATTTTTTTCCATTTTATTATTAACCTATTGAGTCAGACTGCCGAGAAATATGATGAACATTTCCAAGCATTTACAATCACTTCACCCAATATTCAAGCGTTTTTTCAAACTTTGAAAACACAACATTAAAATCTAAGCATTTTCAAGGTTTTTAAGCACCTGTACGAACCCTGCGGACTTCTCCCTTAACTATTATTGTTATTTTGTTGTTTTTAAGGACCTTCTTCAAAAAAGCTAGTCAAAGATTTTTAAGAATCTGCTGCCAAAATGTGAGTCTTTTAAGTGTTTTTAAACTCAACCCGTTGAATGATCCAAATGATGAAAAAGGGAGGACCTAAAATGGAACCTTAAGGAACACCACTAGTACTGTATGACGAAAGAAGCTGAACAAATGGCTACATCGGAAATAAACAAGCAACACATTAGTTCCATAAATCACATTATTAAAAAAAAAAAAATGTGTTGCTGCACAAAAAAGGGGACTTTAAGGGGTGCCTTGAGGAACCCCTCAGTTATGTAAATCACAATGTTGTACCCCAGTGTTCCATGTCTGCTAGCAAGGTTAAAATATCAAGGCAAAAATCAGGCAGTGTTTACAGTGGTCCAAGATACTCTGTACAACAAGAGCACTCTATAGTGTTTTTAGGAATTTACTGCAAAAAAAGTTTGCCTCCCAAGTTTCAAACTGAACTCGACTGTGATGTACGGTGTCATTCCCAGGTCGCCTGTTGAATAGCCCTGCTGTATGATATAATAATACAATTATCAATTCAGGAAGTATTGGAAGCAGATGTGTTAGCAAAGTTCAGGCATGATTGCACCCTCTGAGAAAAACAGATGAAATAAAAAGAGTAAAATTCATATCAGCATTAAGAGCTACCACACAAGCCCCGAAAGAAAATTTAGAAAATCAAGACTACATTTCCTGCAATTGGGTGCATTTCTACACTGGATTTTACTTTTAGATTTATTCTCATCTACCAACCTCTTTTGGCTATCCTTTTGACACCTTCATGTCCAATGTAATTTACCACACAATTTTTATTTTTTAGTATTTAATTGACTAACATTATTATCATTGAAAATGTAATGTAAAATTGTATAACATGCATGCAAAGAACTCAGAAAATGTTTCCCATTTGGCAACCCTATACTTTTAGCCACGCCCCCTCCGTTGTCATCACCACTTTTTACATCCGTCACGTCAAAAATACACGTTCTCGCTGGCTACTAATAAAAGTTATCAAGAACTACAACTGGTTCGGACCTAACAGGGTTTGGATTGTAAAAATCTAAATAGGATTAACAGAAAAGTAGAAAGCCGTCAACGTTGTGGCTCGGAGAGTGAACGCAGGCAAGTACGGTAAGCTGATGATGATGCTAACTGTGCTAACCAGCGAGCTTGTTTTTGCACCCCTGATCATTTTCCTGTCCTGCACTTCAGTGCGGCTTTTAGGCAAAAGGAACAGCAAATACCTGTGGCTGAGGCAAGGGTTTAACAAATGTAGTTTGGATCCTATTTTTTTTATATCTAATTGAAAAAACGTGGAAGTGATATTTTGACGTGAAAATTAATGTTTAAAAACGCGGATTTCAGTGTTTTCGCGGATATTTCACATCCCTGAAAGGTGGCTTCATGGGTTCTCCTCATATGTTTTTATTGTCTGCAAGTGTGTAGGAGGCGCTAGGGAGATATTATTTGAAGAGACACACCTGCTCCTCCACGATACGTCTCTGCAGCGTCTCAATGTAGTGCTGCACCGCCTTGTAGATAAAGCGGTACTGCGCCTCCGTCTGCACCATCCCCGAGCGTTGCGAGCGCACCATCTGGATGGTCTTGGGCACGTCGATGTCACAGTCCACCCCTTCACAACGCCGTGTCACAAATCACACTCACGCCAACCACACCTGACGTGCGCACCAGACTCACCTTTTTCTCTGATGACGTCGATCAGGATGTCGATCACGATGAACGTCCCCGTCCGCCCGATACCCGCACTGACCGACAGAACCACGACAAGTTAACACGCCTGCAATATGGCGTCCAGGTGTGTTAAAAGGGTGTGTACCTGCAGTGAACCGCTATGGGCCCCGCATCCAGGATGCTCTCCTGCTTCAGGTTGACCTCCTCCAAGAAGTCTAGAACGCCGCCAGGGTCGGTCGGGACGCCGTGGTCAGGCCACGCTCTAAAGTGGTACTGCCAGACGGTACGCTCTGTGTTTCCCTGCAAATGTCGTCAAAGTGTCAGCGGTTAATGTACAAACAGAAAATATGCTTGTCATAAATATAAAGCACAAATTAAAACAGGCATGGGATGATGTTTGATAAGAAATTATCGAGTTCGAGCCTATTATCGAATCCTCTTATCGAACGATTCCTTATCGATTCTCTTATCGATTCTCTTATCGAGTCCAGGTTGTTGTATATGGAAAAAACACACAATATTTGGTTTAACAAATCACTTCACATTCTCTACTGCTCGCTACTATAGTATTACCATATCTGAGTTATTGTGCAGAAATAACTACAAATGTGCGCTACATTCGTTAACCGTGTTACAAAAAAAATTAATTAGACTGATACATAATGTTGGATATAGAGAACATACAAACACTTTATTTATTGAGTCAAAAATATTAAAGTTCGATGATTTGGTAAAATTGCAAACAGCTATAATGATGTGGAATTAAATGATGGAATGGATTAATAAGTAAAGAAGTTAAACATTGTACTGATATGATCCAGTTTAAGAGGTTGTTCAAATCAATAGTGCTTACAAAGTACAAAGAAGAATTATGAGAAATACCTTCAACCTTATTGAAAATAAGATATTCTTCATCTCAGTATATTAATAATGACTGAATTAATTAATTACATATTACAAAACTGTCGTATATACTAATTCACAGATATTTTATTATAAAAAGGTCAGTAAATGATGTATATATTTGTAAACGCTAAGAAGTGGGAAAGGGGTAGGTTTAAATAAGCTTTACTTCTTCCTACTCCTGTAAAGTGAAATGATATGAAACTGTGATGTATTATACTGTAAGTGTGTTCATGTTCCAAATAAACTAAAGAAATAAAGAAAGCACTAGTTTATTAGACAGACTTGCTAACTCTGTTGTGGTGTAGATTACAAGATAACGTTAATGTTATCAGACACATACAAAAAGGCTCACGTTAACGTTAGCCGCTGACTATGCTTAGGTAACGTTAGTCTAGCTAACATTACTGCAGTCCTGGTTGACAAAAGAGGTAACGTTACTACAAGTGAACAGATATGGAAATTAACCGGCAACAGTTAACGTTAGTTACTAACCGGCATCACCGCCACTGTAGCTGGGACTGGGGCAGCTGGCAGAAGAAGAGGGGCGTTCTTCGTCGTCTCTGCCGTTGCTTCGAAGACACGACACGCTTGTTGTACTTCCCCCGCTTACACGAGAGCGAAGCCTGGCAATAATTGCATATCCATGCCTTGGAGCACTTTTTCCGGCCCATTTTTTTCCTGCTTTTCCTATCTGCGCCTAATGACTGAGCTACGTGACGTCATTTCTTGTGATGTCACACGGGGCATTTCTTGTCGGGACGAGATTCGTTCACAGTGATTCGAATAATGAACCAACTCTTTTTCTTTACTATAGTCGTGGTCTCGATAACGGGTACTGGTTCTCAAAAAGGGATTTGAGTCCGAGGACTTGGTTCTTTTCTTATCGAACAACCGGGAAAACCGGTTTCGAGTATCATCCCTAGGCACATATACATCTAACATATTTAGAATCACTGCATTTAAACAGATAAAGACTTGGAAAGGGATTCCAGCACATATTATAAAAGCCTGGACAACAGCCCCAGAAAATGTATGTATAAACATGACAATATATAAATAGAATGTAGGTCAATATGGTACTATATATATATAAATATATATATATATACATATATATATAAAATTACCTGGCCAACTTTGGACAGTTTAAGCTCTCTCAAGATGTAGTCGTGTGCCGCCGTCTCTCTCACGTTGCGAACTCGCATGGCACCATATTCCTTCAAGGCTGACATTTCGGGCCAGTACTTCACACATTTACTCTGTAGGAATGCAACGTGAAGACACAAAATAAACTTGTTTTGCTTAAGCAAAGAGGAAGACCTGATGAGCCTGTTAATGCATTGGAGGTGCACACTGAAGAACTTGTCCAGCGTCGGACTGGTCCCCTCACCTTTCCTCTCTCCACCTCCTTGGTGGTCATGACGATGACCCGAGAGTTCTCCTGGAACACCATCCTCCAGAAGTCGCTTATGGTGCTCTGCAGGCATCCCTGAGTGGCGATGTAGGACTTTTTCACCTTGGTGCTGTTAGCCTTGGAGTCCACGTCCGGCTAAAATGAAAGCACACCATTAAGTCCAAACAGGGGTGTTCACTCGCCGAGGACATGATTACAGCGTCATGTCTTCACAGCCAAGGATTGTGTGTGTGTGATGTGAGGCTGAAGGCAGTTTACCATGCTAGGAGATACTACCATGATGATATTGGCGTTGATGTAGTCGGATCCAGGCTCGTTAGGGTCGCCGTCGTTCAGGACCGCCCGTGTGTGGTCGACTGGGGGGAGAAACAAAAAAGAAACTGTAGATGAGTTCTGAGTCGGAATGAGTGTCTTTCATATTTGGTAATTAATTGTTTAATAATGATATATTTAAAAAATGAGCTGATGGTATCTATGCTTTCTAGTTTTTATATCTTGTTTTCTTATTACATTTCTGTGTCTCATTTGCAAGTATTACATAGTAGACTTTGCATGCAGTTTCAATTCCAAGACGTTAGATGGCAGTAATGTATAGGCTACGGTGTGTTTGCCAGGCTAGAAAGTAGCCTTTGCCTTGAATGTGTCTTGTTGCGCCCTACAAAGGGTTTATACTGTAGATAGATAGATAGATAGATAGTACTTTATTGATTCCTTCAGGAGAGTTCCCTCAGGAAAATTTTAATTCCAGCAGCAGTGTACAAAATTCTAAAAAGTAAAAAGTAAATAATGGGGGTATAAATGGAGACAAAATAGAAAAATATTACAATAGAATAAAAATAAAAAGCAACGATGAGAATACAAATATAACAGTAAAATAAGAATATAACAAGAGAAACTAGGCAGTAGTGACCAGTAGTGACTGTAAGTACTGTACTTATTACACGCCAGTTGTATTTTTCATTACTAAATTTGGTAGTGATTAAATGTAATGTAAAATTGCTAAAGCTAATTAAGAGCATGTATATGGCAAAGCCAATGTAAATTAGCATCTTTTTGGGAAAGTGGACCCTTACTTAAAGTTTGAGTGTTTTCTCTCAAGCAAACTTGCTCTGTTGGCATTGGAAATCGCAACATTAACCAGAGGCAGTTTGGCTCAATCTGATTTGAGTGCTGCTTGAGTGACCAGGCGTTTAAGCCGATGTTTAGTCTGCAACCGGATGTGACATCACAAGCAACAAAAAGTATTTAAATATGGTACAGTTTCATTTTACATGAATCGATACCCGTTAGTACCAACGTAATTTGGTCGGTGCCTATAAAAGTAACAAATTCGGTACCCAGATTTGCGGCCTTACATGGTAGAATGTTCTTGTATCTGTTCTTGTTCTTGTTCTCAGCCCTCTGGCCTTCTTTGCGGCTGTAGAGCAGCTTGCACTCCTGCTGCTGTAAGGTCTGTAAGAAAGTGGACATGAGAGTCAGCCACTCACTGACAAGACAAGACTTTTTGCAGAAAAAGAACACACCTCAAATTCTTCCCAAAAGCCTTGTTTGACTTTGTCAGTGGCCTCTGCCAGCTTGCTCAGCTCCCGAACTCGACTTTCGATCTCTGCGGCGTTGATGCGAGTGGTGTTGAGGGGCTGCGAGGACGCAAAGGAAGACACAATAAAGCCACAAAGAGTCCCGTTTGGACACAATGCCTAAAAAGAAAAGTACCTGCTTGAGTTGAAGCACCGTGCCGAGTGTCTCCACCATGGGGTTCTTCTTGTAGTGCTCCACCAGGTCTGTGAGGGAATCAAACTTCTCACCCCCGCCCACGTCGTACTTGAGGTCGTGCTGGAGGACACGTCAATGTGTGAGGTCAAACTTGTCTATTTGTCATTTCACATTTTATACAGTGGAATGTACCACCCGCTCCATTATCTAAATGGGACATTTTTAATTATCCAGTGCCAGCAATGAACATTAATCATGCACACAGGGAAAAGAAATTGTCAACATTTTTATTCAACTGGAATATTAACCCTTCGATGCACAACTTACTAATGCCTACAGTCTTCAACGAGTGTGGTCAAAAATGACCCCAATTAATACTATTGCGTTTTTGCAATAACCGGCTCGTTATTCTTCAAAATCTTTAAAACGAAGAGTTGTAATGTTTTCATATTCCAGGCATTCTTCATAAAACATGTTTGTGACATGAGGCAATTTGCATTTTTATTTATTTTTTCCTTAATAAGGAATTGCAGTTTTTGTATCACTACTAGAGATGTCCGTTAATATCGGACTGCCGATATTATCGGCCGATAAATGCTTTAAAATCTAATATCGGAAATTATCGGTATTGGTTTCAAAAAGTAAAATGTATGACTTTTTAAAACGCTGCTGTACGGAGTGGTACACGGACGTAGGGAGAAGTGCAGAGCGCCAATAAACCTTAAAGGCACTGCCTTTGCGTGCCGGCCCAATCACATAATATCTACGGCTTTTCACACACACAAGTGAATGCAAGGCATACTTGCTCAACAGCCATGCAGGTCACACCGAGGGTAGCCGTATAAACAACTTTAACACTGTTACAAATATGCGCCACACTGTGAACCCACACCAAACAAGAATGACAAACACATTTCGGGAGAACATCCGCACCGTAACACAACATAAACACAACAGAACAAATACCTAGAACCCCTTGCAGCACTAACTCTTCCGGGACGCTACAATATACACCCCCCGCTACCCCCTATCCCCCACCCCCCATTCAACGCCACCCACCTCAACCTCCCCATGCTCTCTCAGGGAGAGCATGTCCCAAATTCCAAGCTGCTGTTTTGAGGCATGTTAAAAAAAAAAGCACTTTGTGACTTCAATAATAAATATGGCAGTGCCATGTTGGCATTTTTTTCCATAACTTGAGTTGATTTATTTTGGAAAACCTTGTTACATTGTTTAATGCATCCAGCGGGGCATCACAACAAAATTAGGCATAATGTGTTAATTCCACAACTGTATATATCGGTATAGGTTGATATCGGAATCGGTAATTAAGAGTTGGACAATATCGGAATATTGGATATCAGTAAAAAAGCCATTATCGGACATCTCTAATCACTACCCACTCTTTCACAAGTGACAACAAAAATGAAAAGTCGAACCTTGCATAGAAGCGATGTGGCAAAGGCTGTAAATGTTTGGCTTTTAGGACTAGTCTTGTGTTGATGCGATTTAATCTTGAGGTATACTGCCCAGAGGTTAATTTCACCACACCTACTGTGTGTGTGACAATCATTGGTACTTTAACTTAAAAATGCCTTCTTTGTTTGCAATTAAGAGTATTGTTACACAGCACCAGTTCCAATAACACCCAAACCCTCTCTATTTACCATTGTTTATTAGCAACAAAAAAGATAAATCATGACAGGTGCCATGGTTTCTTAACGTAAAACACTGCCCCTAGAATTTAATGGCTGATGCAGAACTTTGAAAGACTCATGACAGTGTCTCAAGGTACAGCGTAGTGCAGAGGTCGCCAACTCGTCGATCGCGATCGACCAGGCGATGTTTGGGACTCTGCCGGTCAATCGCGAAAAATATTAGAAAAAAAAAAAGGATTAATATGACATCAGTGAATGACCAACAGACCCGCAAACAGGCACGCATTTTAACCCCTGAACACTGACCTCTCTCTCTTCAGCCTTCAGCTCTCAACACCGCAGCCACACCCCCCCCCCCCCCCCGAGCGCTACACCCACTCGTTTTGCAAACGCGCATTGCATGACGTGCTCATAAATCATTGTGTTGCAACAATAACTGAATGTCTGACTGTTGCAAGTTGCACTAAATCGGACATTTTCTAGCACCCAACATCAAACAACTTCTCCCTCAACCACGAGTCCATGACCATCATCGCTCACCTGCGACGGGAAGCACATGAGACTCCGTGAACATTGTGTCCAAGTACGGTATGTTGTGTTGATTTATTGTGACTACTAAACTAAACATTGACATGTGCAAAGGCAGTGATATGTGATAAAACAAGGCGGCAGCGAAATAAGGACTTCCCCATTTGTCCCCTCTTTTATCACACATGAAAAACCCACCAGGTGAACAGCTGATTTTACTAATTGCGGTGCTGACATAAAAACCATAAGACTCACGTCCCATACGTGACCAGAACAAATATACTATGGTACTAAGACTATAGTGGCCAAAAACAGTTAGCTTCTACGAAGGGGGTGGTGCCCAAAGTGCGGCACAGGGGCCATCTCTGGCCCGTGACTCGATTGTCATTGGCCCTAGGTACATTACAAAAAACAAACAACGAAAAAACATCAGCAAAAATTGGGAAAATAGCAAGAAACACAATGGGGAAAAGCCAAAAATGTTGACATCAGCTGATAACAACGGCACAAAGCTTTGTCTTTAAAAAACAAACAAACCAATTAAAAACACACACACAATCTATCATACTTGACGCAGGGGTAGATCTTGCTTTAGTTTTTGGCTGAGACTAGGGATCTTGGGCTCGAAAACATTAGTGACCACTGCGTTGGTGACTACAGTTCACAGAAGCATAAACTAGCTGGAGCCACAATAGAGGGATAAAACAACTGGATGTAGCTCCAGAGCCACAGGTTGCAGACCCCTGGTCTAGACTGTAAGCACAGCCTGTACGACTCACAGTAATGACTGGAACCATACCCCAAAAGGGGCTGTAAGGCTGTCCAGTGGCTACAGTGATGCATCTTGTCACATACAGACGATCTTAGTGTGACCACTGAGCAGCTGCGTGCAGAGAACAGACACACTCTTCAAGGGGACATAATTATGCTGCAGCTGATCTGGTGTGGCAAGCTACTTTTGTCATGTACACAGCTCTTACACAAAAGCGTTGAAAAAAATGGCGCTTGTTAATTAAAGGCCTACTGAAATTAATTTTTTTTATTCAAACGGGGATAGCAGATCCATTCTATGTGTCATACTTGATCATTTCGCGATATTGTCATATTTTTGCTGAAAGGATTTAGTATAGAACAATGACGATAAAGTTCGCAACTTTTGGTCGCTGATAAAAAAAAGCTTTGCCTATACCGGAAGTAGCGTGACGTCACAGGAGGAAGGACTCCTCACAATTCCCCGTTGTTTACAATGGAGCGAGAGAGATTCGGACCGAGAAAGCGACGATTACCCCATTAATTTGAGCGAGGATGAAAGATTTGTGGATGAGGAACGATAGAGTGAAGAACTAGAGAGGCAGTGCAGGGTGTATCTTTTTTCGCTCTGACCGTAACTTAGGTTCTCATTGGATTGCACACACTCTCCTTTTTCTATTGTGGATCACTGATTTGTATTTTAAACCACCTCGGATACTATATCCTCTTGAAAATGAGAGTCGAGAATGCGAAATGGACATTCACAGTGACTTTTATCTCCACGACAATACATCAGCGAAGCTCTTTAGCTACTGAGCTAACGTGATAGCATCTGGCTCAAATGCAGATAGAAACAAAATAAATAAATCCCTGACTGGAAGGATAGACATAAGATCAAAAATACTATTAAACCATGGACATGTAACTACACGGTTAATAATTCTCAGCCTGGCAAAGCTTAACAATGCTGTTGCTAACGACGCTGAAGCTAACTTAGCAACTTAGCAACCGGACCTCACAGAGCTATGATAAAAACATTAGCGCTCCACCTACGCCAGCCAGCCCTCATCTGCTCATCAACACCCGTGCTCACCTGCGTTCCAGCGATCGACGGCGCGACGAAGGACTTCACCCGATCACAGATGCGGTTGGCGGCTAGCATCGGCTAGGCGTCTGCTATCCAAGTAAGTACTCCTTGTTGTGTTGCTACAGCCAGCCGCTAATACACCGATCCCACCTACAACTTTCTTCTTTGCAATCTCCATTGTTCATTAAACAAATTGCAAAAGATTTACCAACACAGATGTCCAGAATACTGTGGAATTGTTCGATGAAAACAGAGCAGTTTGTATGGTGACACATTGGGTACGAATACTTCCGTTTCCGTTGTGACGTCACGCGCATACGCATCATACATAGACGTTTCCAACCTGAAGTTTAGCGGGAAATTTAAAATTGCACTTTATAAGTTAACCCGGCCGTATTGGCATGTGTTGCAATGTTAAGATTTCATCATTGATATATAAACTATCAGACTGCGTGGTCGGTAGTAGTGGGTTTTAGTAGGCCTTTAATTTCATTCTGTGAAGGCCTTCATCAACTCTCTCAGCTTTTAGCGCGGCTGTGAGTGGGAAGGACATAAAGGAGGAATCCGACTTGCACTCACCTGGCAGCGGATCATGACATGCGTGACTTTTTGTTTGCTGTCACTGCTGTCCGTCTTGTCATCACCAGTGCGCACCGACAAAACAAAATCTCCGGGGTGGCTCTGACTCTCTCTGACCAGGAAGCTGCCGTTCTTCCCTTTTTCCGTCAGCAGCTTCTCCGCCTCGCGACCCGACAGGTGACCGTGGAACCATCTTAGGACAGAGGAACAAAACCATTGAATGCCATTAAATAAATAGCTCTCTGACACTATTATCTTTCTAAAGACATTTGTTGTTGTTCCTCATGTCACGATGCGCCCTGGTGTCATCAGAATCAGAAGAGTTTTTATTGCCATTTTTTGAGAACGGGTTCACAAACTACGAAATTTACTTGCCGCAAGTGTGTGTTCATCATGTGATGAACACATGGTTCTCAAGCTCACCTCTCTGAGGTCGGGTCAGCACAGTTGAGAGGATACTTGAGCTCAATGACGTCTCCATTTTTCTCCTTCAGCTGCCCGTGGTGTTCCATGTAATACTGCACCAGCTCAGCCAGCGTGGCAAACTTCTCCCCGCCATAGAGGTCATAATAGTCCCCCGTGTTCTGGATCTTAATGTGGGTGACAGCACCGTTCCGCCTGCAGGGGTTGCGCATTTAGCGCAGGTGAAAAGATGATTAGGAGCAATGTCAGGAATATATGACTTTCAGCAAGTTTGGTTGAGTCAAATAAAAAGCAGGTTTGGAGTTGAGGGCACAGCAAAAAGATAAAGTCAAGCTTTCATTGATATTCATTTGAGAGCGTTAACATAAAGCCGTTTGTCTTTTTGCTGAAACAGTGCTGAGTCATTGCCGTCTCACATCATCTGAGAAAATGAAAAAGGAGAACTTTAGCAGGACTGTGTGTGTGGGAGGAGGGGGGGGGTTTCTCTTGTATGCCGCCACCGGGGAAAGGCAGCGGACACAGAGAGAGGTGTGATACAGCACAGTGAAAACGTGACAAAAAAATAAGACGCGTGGGCTAAACGGACCAAACGTTGTCAATAAAGGAACAGTTCTTGCCGTTTTAATGAGTAGGGTTCATCACCGGAGGTTAGCCAGCATATCCCAGCTCGTGGCAGGCAATCATTTTGTAATAATTGTTGCATAATATATAATTAATTGCTAATTTAAAGAACCAATTTCGAAAAGCATCCATTAATCAGACTTAAATGTTACATTTTTATTGTTGATTTTCATTTAAACAAAAACATGATGAGCTGCTATTATTTTGACTATGGTTTTGGTCCTAAAGCTAATGTAAAGAAAAAAAAAATTGGTGGCAGTACCAGCTTGTAGAAAAGGGGTGTCCAAACTGTTAAAAAAAACAACTAAAGGATGTGTAGGTGCCACTTTGCTACATTTTGTACATTAAAGAAGCTAAAAGCAATCTGATGAAGAACAATACATGCTAAACGTTCTACACAAAACATCCACATTTTAGCTTTGTGTTATTGTTGACAAGCTAATTAATGTTGTTCAAGGATTATTTTCCAACTTTAGGCAGAATAAAACACCTTGGAATTGCCCTTTGTTCTGTGAGAAGAGATACACAGGATGAGCTCACCCTGTTTCAGTATCTATGTACTAAGTACCAGCCTGGAGGTAGAGTAGAGGAGAATGTGTGTGTTCTGCGCACACACACACACGCACACACGCGCACACACACACACACACACACACACACACGTAAAGGTAATTTTCAGTTTCGATACCCAACAAGGATGTGCAAACTAAGTGGACAAAAGCATGAGAGATGGCTTTTACCATTAGATAGCTGGGCTCTCTGTCTCATCGCTGTTATTGCTATTGCTTGTACTTAGTCCTGTTTTGTAGAATGAATTGTTAATGTCAATTCTAGTTACCTCATCATTTTAGACAGCCTTAGAGAGGGTGTCCTAATAGTGTCAAGAAGCAAATAAAAAAACTAGCCAAAAAAAGACAACCGGGCTGCACTTTCGTGACGCGTTTTAAATTCGATGGCGTCCAAAGGAGACATACAATAATAGAAAACAGTTTCTATTGGTCATTTCTCAGGAAATGGGTGGGAATATAGCCTAACTTCCATCAAAATTGTTTTTACGCCAATGTGTTTTGGTGTGTCGTGGAATGTTTGCCATTGAATAATTGGATAAACTCGTTTTAAGGCTCAGAAACAATTTAACATTTGCTAACAAAGTGGAGGCTACAAACGGGTGTCGAAGGTCATCATCACTCACCGTACTGACAGCGTGAAGTCCCCCGGATTACTCTTGCTGGGTCTGGCTAAGAAGCTGCCGTCCACGCCTCGAGTCAGCAGGAGGTTCTCTGCCTCCACGCCTGTTATGTTGGGGTGAAACCACCTGACAACACAAAACGGGTAAGGTTTTTTGATTGATTGATTGAAAATGTTATTAGTAGATTGTACAGTACAGTACATATTCCATACAATTGACCACTAAATGGTAACACCCGAATAAGTTTTTCAACTTGTTTAAGTCGGGGTCCACGTAAATCAATTCATGGTACAAATATATACTATCAGCATAATTCAGTCATCACACAAGTTAATCATCGGAGTATATACATTGAATTATTTACATTATTTACAAGGTTACTGATCATCCTTATTAGCCCCATTGTATGTGGAATTGATAATGTTGTCATCCAGACAGTTGGCCCGTTAAAACACACCAATGTTCTTCTACAACTACATTTTCAAATTCATGTTCTAGTTGCCTTGGTTGAAGGGCTCCATTCTTCTTTCACATAAAGGCGCCCATAGTGGTTTGTTGTTCATGCTGCTACCCAACATTGACATCATGACCATTTATTTCAATCAGGTTCAACATGTTCACTTTTTTGGAGACAAGAAGGGCATTCGTAGGTAATCAAAAGCTAGTGTCGTGAAAACAATAACAAAGCCATGTTGATTTTGTTGTATTGTTTACATTATGAACTTTAAAAATAGTAAAGGCGCCGGTGTATGCTAGCGTTTCTTGGTTAGCTAACATCAGCTCTTTCTTAACAAGCATCAGACACTTCGAGGTTGTTTACCGACACAACTGTAGAGCTGGGTTAGAGTTAGCTCAGCCAAAACTGTGAGCGGACATTGTTTTCCAGACAAGCTTACCTCCGAGATGTCATTTTTTCTCTTCTCACTTCCTTCCCCACTTGGCAGCTAGCTAGTAGCTTCAGCTAGGTGGCGAACCTTCCCGACCGTTCTTGCTTCAATCACAGGATAAAGCGTTCCATCTGCTCATATCCGGCCAATATGTTTACCGAAATAACGGCATGGACAAAAAAGTGAGACCAAGTTGTACATGAAAAGTGTTGAGGCCTGTCCCGCAGACTTCAGACCAAGTCGATTGTTGGACGTCACCAAACCTGCGACAAAACATAGGGTGCGTTGTTTTTGGACACCTGCTCCGGCCGCTTTTTGCTCTTGTACCGCCCCCCTCAGAAAAACTAACGGCGCTCGGCTCATCCGGGTAAAAAGATAGTACAAATGAAACACTACTTTTAAGATCTTCTGCGCCTGCGCAGCAAAAAGTTATGTTTACGAGTAGGCAGAATTATGCCTGTACATTGACTTGCAATGCAATGTTGACTAAAGTGTAAAAAATACCACAAAACTATAAATCATGTGGAAAAAGTTATTACAAAGAGGGCCGCTTTCATAAAAAATGAAGGATGCGGGGGCCACTTTGATACCGTGTGTATATTAAAGATGCTAAAAAGTAAACCAATGTATGATAAACTTGCTCAACAAAACATCCACTTTATATGTGTTATAATTTTTTCATAAGGAGAAAGGAAATTAGTGGAAAAAGTAATAATTAAAGCTGGCAAAAATAACAAGTTAACACATGTGATTATCACAAAAAATATTACATTAATCGTGTTTAAACACAAGTTAATCACGCAATTTATTTATACTACACATGCTCCTTTACCTTCAAATCAATTGTAACATAAAATTGCATTTTTGTCCAAATATCAATATTTTTAAGGTAATTTAAATGTTTAAGTTAATTTAAATTATGCATCCAATAAATACAACTATTAATACTTGTTATTAATCGTGATTAAACCAAATTCTAAAGTGTGATTAATCAAATGTTTTAAAATCAATCATTTGACGTTACTACTAATCGCATACTATAAGTAATAAATTATCGCACTGGGGGCCGAAATTGACACGGCAGCGATAAATGATTAAGGCGCCCCCGAGATGTCTCCTGGGATCAATAACTTATTTATGATTCTAATTTAGTGTAAAAGAAAAATAATACAACAGTTTTTTTTTAGCACGGAAACCAACAGTGTACTTCACTTGAATGATACAATATTCAATAAACAGTAGACAATAACCTGTTTAAGTATGTACAAAAAATATAACATGTATAAATGTACTGTTCGTGCCGAAATGATTTTGTCTTGTAATTGCAAGTAATTCCAAAAAAGCGCAAAATAATCTACTACAGTAGCCTGCAGCCTTTCCAAATCGCGCTTTGTTAAATTTGACCCTCGTCGCTTGCCTTTTAAGCCGTACGTGGCAAACACACGGCCGCTGCGTTCGGAGCTTCTTCTGTCCTGCAACAATTCACTCATACAAACTCAACCACAGCCAGGAGCAACATAACAAGGATATTGTTTTTTTTTTTTTAACTTCGTCGGGATATTTTTGTAAAATATACGAACAATGTTTACTACGTCGGAGCTGGTTGTCTTGCTGGCCGTCCTATCCGCCACGGCGTCCGGCTACTTCGTTAGCATCGACGCCCAAGCCGACGAGTGCTTCTACGAGCGGGTCAACTCCGGTACTAAGATGGGCCTCATGTTTGAGGTGGCCGAAGGAGGCTTTTTGGATATCGACGTGGAGGTGAGGTCGACTGTAGACAACATCAAGCCACCGCGCACGTTTGTTTCTACCCCCACTTAATTACCGCTGACACGTTAAGGCCTGTCAGAGCAAACCGGCGCTATCAGTTAGCATTGTGCATGCTAACTCACCCCGAGTCATTTACATATATTTAATATCTTAAGGGTGTGATTCACTCGGTCTGTTTTAGTAATGTCTGGATTGTTGTTCCATTGATAGCAAGGAAAGACAGAGCGTTAATCTCCGCGTCCAGTTTTGACACACGCTTGCAGTCATTTCGCCATATTATAGAGCCACATTTCAAATAAACCATGCTCTGAAGCAATAAACCATGCTCTGAAGTACACAGCTTTGAAGTCATAAATGTGTGAACGTTGGGCTTTCAAATATGTACATGCATAATTTGTAAGTGCATGTCACCCACTTGCCATATGTTTCTTCGAGGACCAGGCGCTTTTTAATTATTAACTACCGGTGGTTGTTCTTGATTGTAATTAAATGCACACATGTCTCCACACACGCACACACACACACATATATATATATATATATATATATATATATATATATATATATATATATATATATATATATATATATATATATATATATATATATATATATATATATATATATATATATGTGTG
>NC_084738.1:56817979-56830479 GCF_033978785.1 Entelurus aequoreus | reverse complement strand
TGTTTGCAGGTTTAGGTCTAGGAAGTTATGGCGGTGTAACATTTATTTGGTCTGTTATTCTTAAGTATGTAAAGGAATTTATGTTATGCTTACTTAAACTTAAAATATACATCTCCTGGATGCACTGGGACACATCATCAGAATCAGAATAGTTTTATTGCCATTGTTTGAGAACGGGTTCACAAACTAGGAATTTTTCTTGGTGCAATCGTGCAACATAAAACACATATAACACATATTTGGTAATAAAAAGAGCTGTGACTGAGCTATCAGATAGACTTAGAAGGAATTCAAAGAGCTACTGTTAGGAGTTATTGTTCATTTGCCTGATGGCCGAGGGGAAAAAACTGTTCAGATGGCGGGAGGTGTGGGTCTGGATGAAGCGTAGTCTCCTGCCTGAGGGGAGAGGGGAGAATAGTTTGTGTCCAGGGTGAGAAGAGTCAGCTGTGATCCGACCCACACGCCTCCTGGTCCTGTAGGAGAACAAGTCATGGAGGGATGGGAGCTTGCAGCCAATCACCTTCTCAGCAGCACGTACATTGCGCTGCAGTCTATTCTTGTCCTGGACTGTGGCGCCGGGGAACCACACTGTGATGGAGGAGGTCAGGATGGACTCTATGATGGCTGAGTAAAACTGCACCAGCATCTCGGTCGGCACCTTAAGTGATGTATCCTGGAGTCATTGGGTGTTTTGGGTCTCGCAACATCAGACACCCTCGTCAGGCGACACAGCCGGGGTGATCAAGTCCCTGCTTGTGTCCCAGTAGCAACCCACGGATCTGCCCTTTTCAGCCACAACCACCTCGGGGCTTTCTCTGCCACGAGGTGGTTGCGGATTGAATGGCCCTCCTTTTGGCCGCCCCTGTGACTCCCAATCGGCCAAGGACTTTGCAGAGGGAGCGTCCTGCAAAGCCACGGCAGCCAACTTCTATTGGCTCATAGAAAGTCCTCCAGCCCCTGACCCTGCACTCCTCCACCAGTTCCTGATACTTGGCACGTTTCCTTTCGTTGGCGTCCTCAATCCGCTCCTCCCAAGGCACTATTAGTTCCAGCATGATCAGGTGTTTCGAAGCCTCTGAGATGATGATCATGTCTGGCCAGAGAGATATTGTTACAATGTGCTGGGGGAACCTCAGTTGTTTTCCCAGGTCAACGTGTAGCTGCCAATCAGGGGCTGTGTGAAGGAGTCCTGTTGTTGTCTGTTGAAGTGCATGAGGTCTCTCTCCAGCTTTGATGAATGAGATTGCCTTCTCTGGTGCATGATGTTGCTTGCTGGTGCTGATGGCTGAAGCTATGCTCTCAGCAACTGCTTTCAGTACCCGGTCATGGCACCAGCGATAGCGACTATCAGCCAGGGACTTTGGGCAACTGCTGAGGCGATGTTCCAAGGAGCCTCTTCCAGAGCAAAGGGAGCAGGAGAGTGTCTCGCTCTTCCCCCACACATGGACAGAGAGCCTCGCGACTCGCCAGTGATAAGTGCCTTTAACTAACAGAAATTAGTAGAAAAAAATAACATTATAAAGCCAAATGTCTTGTTGTGGGAATATTTCTGCTTCAAATCGGATTTGCGATATGAGCCCATCTCCACGGACGAATGAGAGAAAACGCAGTCTTGATCATGTGGTAGCATTAAGCAAAAAGACAACGTCCGACCTCATTTTTACAACTGGGGAAAAAAATGCACTTTAAGATGTTCAAAATCTTTTTAGTTTGAATTTTTGCTTACAGAAATGAGTCCAGAAATGAGTTGTTTACCTTCCAATTACCGTACAGTACACAAACAACTCTACAGTTATGATAAACGTTTTTATCCTTTTAAATGATTACTTGCATTATTTTTATATATTATGATTACATTATTAACACTGTATTTCTCTAGTTAAAGAGCATGGTGTAGACAAAATCTCTGAGTCTGTCTGCATAAAACCAAATATGTTTTCAAGTAAATTATTGCATATTTTTCTGTGTGGCACCTTGAGACAAGAATATGTTGATTGACAGTCTAAAAGTAACATGTCTTCCTTCACTCTTTATTTTTGCAGTTTAATGTATTTTTAGTATGTATAGAATATAAAATTGTAAATCTAATCGCGATTTTGGAGAGAAAAATCGCAGTTTTATCAAATGTTTTCGCTCTCTGCAGCACTCATTTTTACTTTCTCTTCTCACTCCAATCAAGAGCAAGATGGCGCAACTAAACTTGATACTGTTCATTGATTTGCTGTTAGCGTGTCACTTAGTGATCACTTCCTGTTTTGCTAGGTTACAAGCGCGCGAGTGCTTTTGTATATGCAACCAACTTTGGTTTGCAAATTCTGGTTTCTTCCGACCCCAAAAAAAAATATATACATATATCGAAAGTTTTATCAGGCAAATTTTTTATTGATATAGATTACATGTCAATAGCAATATATATTGATATTGTTTTATCAGCTTAGCTCTATTAGATGTTTCTTCTTTTTACACTTACATATGTAATTACATACATTTCCATATGTTGGACAATGCCCATATGTAAAATGATCCTTTCTTGTTTTTAATGGTGGCCGTCCTCTGGTTCTTGCAGATAACCGGACCCGATGGTAAGCAGATCTACAAGGGCGACCGGGAGTCCAGTGGCAAATACTCGGTCGCGGCACATATGGACGGAACCTACAAGTTCTGCTTCAGCAACAAAATGTCTACGATGACACCCAAGATTGTCATGTTCACCATTGACATCGGAGAGGCACCCAAAGGCCAGGACATGGAGACAGAAGGTGTGGACGCCACACTTTACGTTACACTGATTCTGTTCCCGGCATGCCGAGTGCTCTCTCTCTCCCTTATTGAGCTGTTTTTGACTTTTTCTGGACACTTTTTTCCTCTTTATAGGTGGTGGCAATTGGGATGGTAGGCAGGCTGTTATGAAATACAATGTGGAGTTTTCTTGCACTCTAACCAGAGTTGTTAAATGACACTAATAGTGTGAATTCCTGTGCCTAAACTGAAGATTTAGTAGTGTTTGAGTGGTTTGACTTGTAGCACAGCCCTAAAAGCTTTCACCCTGTAAGCTTCATGTTTGCCGGCACATACTTAAATGTGCACTTTGAATCCAGAAGTGAACCTTTTGTTGCTCGTCCTGTTAATTATGTTTGCTGCACTTTGCACTGTGGGAGAGAAAAAAAAATGTGCATGTTTGATCTAGTAGTGTGTGACTTGAGCTCCTTTGTGACCGGTGTTTTCTGTTTTAGCTCACCAAAATAAGCTGGAGGAAATGATCAACGAGCTGGCCGTGGCCATGACTGCCGTGAAGCATGAGCAGGAGTACATGGAGGTGCGCGAGAGGATACACCGAGCAAGTGAGTGCACAGCTGAACTATGCTTGACTGAAAATGCGTGACATGGCTTGTGACGTGTGATTTTTACATCCCCATCTAGTCAACGACAACACAAACAGCCGAGTGGTCCTGTGGTCCTTCTTTGAAGCCCTCGTCCTGGTTGCCATGACGCTCGGACAGATTTACTACCTGAAGAGATTTTTTGAAGTGCGACGAGTGGTGTAGGGCGGTGGCGGTGTGAGCCCTCTACGTCCTCCTCTTGGTGTCCCTACGCCAAGACAGTTATTTACAATCTGCAAACGAGACTGGCAGTTTTCACTATTTCTCATTTGTATGTACATTTGGAAACAAATGGCCACAAGATTATGGAGTGGATGCATTTTTTGTTGTTGTTGTTGGTTTTAACAGATTTTTTGCTCCCTAAATGATTTTGACAATTGCATTCAGTAAAGCCTAATCAATCGTGAAATATCTGCTTGTACTGTTAAATAAAAGCAGTCAAATGGAAGTTGATGGAGATGACATGTTAAAATAGGCTTTGTGTCAGTTTGGGTGGGGTCATGTGCTGGTGCTTTGCTCCAAACAGCACTTGTGTGTAGCAGCTACTTCGAAGGGTAACATATAAGGTCAAGTTGTGCAAAAGTTAATTTAAATTTGTGAGGAATATAAAGTGTAACCAATGCGCCACATGTTGGTGGGGGGGGGCTATGACTGCTGTGTGCTTTATGTTGCTGCTCAGTTATTTTGTTGAGGGCTTTTAAATTATGCGATTGTTTGAACTTTTGTTTTCCTGTTTTGGAACACTTTCAGTCAGACGCAACCTTTTTCTCATTTTTAACATCCATTTCTTTTTTGCTCTTTGCGAAACGTCCAAGGCTGTCTCTTCATTCGGGGTGGCTGCATCCTGTGTGTTGCGTCTTACTGAAAGTTTCACTTTTGTATTGAAAAAAAACCAACCTTTGCTGTTGCTTTGGCAGGAAAATGACTCTGCACTCAAGTATCTCCTTTTCTGATTCTAACACACTGAAGAACCCATCTGTACAAATGTAGAATGGTTGAAAAAAAAAGCCCCAGTTTTAATAAAGAAATTCTATACAATGACTGCGATGTCTTTAAATTGAAAGTGGTCATGTTTGAGGTGAAGGATGAATTTGTCTATAGAAAATACATCATGCACAATTATAATAGCAGCAACCAAAAAAATCAAAATATCTATTCAGAATATAACAAGAATAATCTCAGAAAATCTACTATAAATAGGCAAGTGTTACATGTAAATATCAACACTTATTAACATGCTATCTCGTTCATTTTCTAGCAGTTTTAATGAAATAACCAAGAAAAGACAAATTTACTAATTTATAACTAACTACTTAACCAACTACTTAATTACTTTTTCGGTGAGGTTTTTTTTTTAAAATAAACCTTCATAAAGTAAATTTGGTTGGGAACTTTTCTACATGTTAGTCGTTCCCCGCCGGAGTGTAAACACCAGCGCACCGGAAGTGGTCGCATCGTGGAGGAAATAGCTTTAGCATCAGCTAACAACTTCAGTGTGTTTTTTTATTTTTCATCATGGACAACACGACAGACGGTACGTGGAATAGTTTATCAGTAAAACTCAGTGACGGAATCTTACAGACGCTCAAAGAGCTTAAATTCACGCACACGACACCTGTACAGGTAATTATAAATACTTTAAATAAATGTAAAACCTGACCCTTGTATACACAAACATGTTTGTTTTTCTCCCAATCCTTGCAGTCTGCTTGCATTCCTCTCTTCATGAGCAACAAAGATGTGGCTGCTGAGGCGGTTAGTGACTTACTCGTAGCAAATAAAATCGCACAACATTAGTGTATATTTGCCATAAAGTGTATCAATGTTGTCTTTAGGTGACTGGGAGTGGAAAGACTCTGGCTTTCGTCATTCCTGTTCTGGAAGTTCTGCTCAAGAGAGAAGAGAAGCTTAAGAAGATGCAGGTAAAAACCATGGAGCATGATTAAAATGTATCAAATCAGAGCACTTTCTAGCTAATAAATCATGTTTTTATTAAGCTTGTGTAATGTTCATATTGTTGTTACTCAGCCAGCGTTTATGGTTCTGATGGACCCGTTGCATTTTTTGGCTTTTAATGCCTCACAATGAAACACTTTTATGTTAAAATACTGAACATATGTTTACCTTATCCCAATAAACATCTGTTCAGTATTTTAACATAAAAGTGTTTGATTGTGAGGCATTAAAAGCCACAAAATGCAACGGGTCCATCAGACCCACAAACGCTGGCTGAGTGACAACAATATGAGCGTTGCACGGAAAATTTCTCTGCCAGTTTTTGCATCCCACAGGGATTCTTCTTTTGTGTTTCTGCACCTGCGGTTCCCACACAAGGTTGCAACATTGTTTGTCAACACTGTCTGCTCTCATTTTCTGGCACATTTGACCCTTTGATGTTCTGTGTACCTACACTCTGTCCTCCTCTTGTCTAGGCCTGTTGTGTGTGTGTGTGTGGGTTTGTGTGGTACACAGAACATCAATTTCCACACTTTTATTAGCCCTGGGTGCAGTGGACCCGGACATCTTATTTGTAATAGAAATGTGTAGGGGTGTATGGTGTGTGGTCATTAAATATGTATTCTGATATATGTTCTTCACAGAAAATGAGCCAAAGTCAGTGAGTCTCAGTTTGAAAAATTAATCAATTGTATCATTTTTCTTTTAATTCAAAATTAAAACGGGTTACAAAGACCCGAACACCACACAAGGGATGACCTATCAAGTTAGAGATCCAGCGCGCACAGAACACATCAAGTACGTATGCAATACAGAAATAAAATGAAACCGTAATTAAAACAAAACAAAACAATTCCTTACTTTTATTCCTCTTGTTGTCTTGCACACTGGAAAAAGCTTTGCAAGGGAGGGAGAGACAGGAAATGGCAATTATAAGACTAATACTCCATTCCGTAGGAGCAGATCCTTTGAACATGATCAAAGATACCATCATACCATTATAGAATAGAATAGAATGGACTTTATTGTCATTATATTTGCATATAACGAGATTAAGGACTCCAACTTAAGGTGCGGTGGTGGGAACAAATATGGGGTAAAAATAAATTACACAAGAGGTAATAAAGAAAAAAAATTAAAAATTGAAATAAACAGACTACTATCCAATACAAATAATAAGCAATCCTATACAATATACAAAACACTATACAAATACAGAATACTGTACAATATACAGAACAAGACAAGAGTACCGGAGTAATAAGTAACAATCAGTGTCGGATGTATTGCACTCGAAGGGTAATATTGCACAGTAGGGTATTAGGGTAGGATATTGTATAGGGGTGAATTATTATTGTAAGTTAAAAGAGTTCAAGATGGTGACAGCTCTGGGAAAGAAGTTGTCTCTGAGCCTGTTTGTTCTGGCTCTGATGCACCTGTAGCGCCTGTCCGATGGTAGCAGGTCAAACAGGTGGAAGCCAGGGTGTCTGCTGTTCTTGGTGATGCTTTTTGCTCTGTCGAGGCAACGGGAGTTGTGTAAATCCTTCGGGGAGGGGAGGGGGCAGCCGAAGATTTTTTGTGCAGACTTTATGACCCTCTGAATCGCCTTCATGATGGACGTGACGCTTGAGTGCCTTTGACCGGAATCAATATTGATTTCAACATTCTGTCAACATTTTACCATGTCTAATTTCACTTCACTTTTCACTTTCTTTTTCTGTATGCACGGCCATCAGAAGAGTCTGACTCACACTTGGGAAACAGCAAAACTCAGTCCCTCCAGGAATTTGTGATGTCACGATCGCATCAATTCAAGCAAATTCCAAAAAATTTCCAAAAAATCATGTGCGGCCTCGCAACTTTCTCCAACGTTCACAACTTCCCCGCACATTTTGCCCAATCAGTGTAATTTTGGCCAGTCAAATTTGTCTCCGAGGGGCGCTCAAACCTGCACGTCAAGTGTCTAATCAAAACTTACGTTTGTTTTTTGTAGACGAAGCAGGAACAGCTACTGTAACAATATATCAACTTTTTATTGCTCAAATGGCACAATTGTCATCCTCCTTCATAGCTTAAATCTACTTCCTGTTCTGGTCTACAGCACTCTAAACCTTGAAAATTTGAAAATGAGCTCTGAATATGTGGTTTTACTGCTATCTAGTGTCTACTTTGAAGTGTGTGAGGTATAAAACGAGTAAAATATCAATACAGTATTATTTTTCCATTTTTTTTGTTGAAATTCTGTGCTTTTTGAGGTAAAGTTACAAGGAACACTGAAAACAATAACAAATGTATTTTAGTGAAAAAAATAAGCCTCAAAATATCCCAACTTTTGCTGCAACTTTCTGAAAAAGACTTTTGCGAAATTTCCCCCCAAAAAAGCCAGCAAAATCCTGATTTGACTAAAAAGTGATGTCATTCTTCAGTGTAGCAAGATGCGACGACCACACACTTCTAACTACTAATTATTTAGTATTTTTTTTACCATTTCTGTGTGTTGAGAGACTCATGTTAGCTGGAGCCTATCCCAGCTGCATTTGGTTGGAAGCCAGGGTACACCCTGGACAAGTCGCCACCTCATCGCAGGGCCATTTATTAAATTCAATTCAAATAATATTATCAGTATATATTATAGTAATTGCACGTCATCTTAATCTCCTCAGTGAATGGTGTCTACGTTTATATATTAAGTTAAAAGAAATGTTGGCTTGGATTTTCTCAATAAAATAACCCACCCACATTTAGGGATTAAACTAACTAACTAGGAAATTAGGAATGGGCACCAAATTCTGTACTTTTATAGGCACTGACCAAATTCAGTTGGTACTACCGGTTATGGATTCACATAAAATCAAACACGTGCCATATTTCGATACTGTGTTGCACACTAAACACAGACTTAAGAAAACAATCACTCAAGCAGCTTTCAACCCCAACAACGAAAGTACGCTTGGTAGAAAACGCTTGAATGTAAAGTAAGGCGCCACTCTTCCAAAATGCGCTTGCTTGATGATAATTTACATAGGATTTGCCATAGACAGGCTACTATTAGCATTAGCGAGTTTACATAGCAGAGTGAACACCTCCAAATGTTATCATGAAAACTACAATATAGATGAATGTCTCAATAATAAGCACACTACTTGTAGTATAAACATTTTGTAGGGCGCAACATAACATATCCAGATGCCTGGAAAAATCTACTTCCGAGTTAGACAACATACAATAGATAGCTTATACAGTACTGTCATATAATGTCTTGGAAGTGCAACTGAGACTTAAATGTAATCCTAAAACAAGATATAACAACTGAACAGCAAGGTTATCATAATCAGCTCATTTTAAATGTTACATTGAAAAATAAAGTGTTATTTTCAAACAATTAACATTTACTAACACACACAAAAGTACAAAAAATTATCAAAGAGTACAGGTATCGATTCTCAAGTACTGGGAATTGATACCTTATCGGTTCAAATGTGAACAGTACCCATCCCAATACTCTGTGTCCTAAATTTAGTCATTTTGCTGTAAAATATAATTCAGCCAAAAAAGGTAAAGTTGTGTAGGATTCAGTATGAACACACCTCTGCGCTATTTATTCCTCCCATGATATTCTTTGACCATCTGCAGGTGGGTGCGCTGATCATCACGCCCACACGTGAGCTGGCCATCCAGATCAGTGAAGTCATGGGACACTTCATCCAGAAGTTTCCGCAGTTTACGTGAGTAGACAGTATGCAGCTTACACACACACACATCATTTAGTATGAATCACAAGTTGCAGAGCAGACCACCACTTCCTGTTTTGTGACATTACTTTTTGATAACTTTCCAGGCAGATGTTAATGATCGGTGGCAACAACCCAATGCAGGACGTGGAGAAGTTCAAGGAAAAAGGGTAAACACGGACCACTCATAAAACAAATCTTTCACAAAGAAACTATACAGTCCTGGAAATAGATGTGTTCTGTTCCATGGTCAAGCTGTGGGCATCATAAGCGCTGTAATAAGTTTACGGACCATGTTTTCAGTCGTGGTAACGCAACAACACTCCACTGTCACAGTAAAGCAAATTTTACGATTTATTATCACTTATAAATTTGTTAGGGTGAAAATTCTGCCTAGAAAAAAAACTACTAATTTTGGAGAGATAAAAAAACATTTTTAAAATACTGCAAATGGTGACATCTTCCTGTTTCCACTATTACTAGGATCCCCAATCCTAGTAATAGTGCAGTGGTTCTTAACCTGGGTTCGATCGAACCCTAGGGGTTCGGTGAGTCGGCTTCAGGGGTTCGGCGGAGCCTCCGCCGCGGAGGTCAAGACACACCCGACTCATTGTGTAAATAAAAACTTCTCCCTATAGGTGTATTATGGATACCCTCAAACAATGTTCCCTCTAATTTTCCATATGCGTGAGCAAACGCAAAAACTCCTTGAGTATTCAGTGGAGCACATGTGAGCACACCTGTCCCAAACCTGACTAAATAACAAATTAAACGTTTTATTATTATAATCAAATGACAGCTGTTATTTCCATGAGATTATTTTCTAATATAAGTGTTTTGGCCCACTTATGACAATAACAAAACATATTGTTTTTCATGAGCTGTGTACCAGTATTGTATGTCTGGGTGGAAAACGAAGAAAAGGAACAGACTTTGCTGTGAAAATAAATAAATAATTTTATTTTATCATTTATCATTTAAAATGACATGAGAGTGGCACTTGCCAAGGTGAAGCCACGCATATCTGAACTGGTCTCTCAAAGGCAACAGCAGAAGTCACACTGATTTGCAGGTGTGTAATTTGTTGTGAGTCCATGCACTGTGTTGGTTTTGTTCTTTGAACAAGGTGATGTTCATGCACGGTTCATTTTGTGCACCAGTAAAAAAACTTAACTTGGCCTTGAATTTGAAAAAAAACATTTTATTTTTCACGAAAGAAGGGTTCGGTGAATGCGCATATGAAACAGGTGGGGTTCGGTACCTCCAACAAGGTTAAGAACCACTGTAATAATGGGAACAGGAAGGTGTGATACTGCCCCCTAGTGGTGTTTTGTAGTTAATGTTGGCATAACATCTTCCAACAACTCACAATTCGATTTCAAAATCGATTCTTGACTCAACACGATTCTTGCAATATATTATTTGGTATAAAAATTATTATGAAGCCTTTTCAAAACAGGCTACAGGTTACAAAATATATTTTTGGATGTTGAGGTCTGATGTATATGGGCAGCATGTAAGCACGGAGAAGGCTAAGGAAATGTCTTTTTAAAATGTGTCTCTTAAATGATTCTTGAAAATGATGAATCGAGTTAGAATAAATAAGGATTGCGATTCGGGTGTGAATATATTTTTTTTCCAGAACTCCTATTGTGTAGTGCAAGACCGCACACTGATAAATCAAAGGATGTGGGGACCATTTTGATACATTTAATTTTCAAAGCCAATACAGTATACAGTGGAACCTCGATTTACGAACGTAATTGGATCTTGAACAGTGTTTGGAAATCAAAAAGTTTGTATAGTGAAGCACATTTCTCCTTAAAAAACAATTTAAATATGAACAATGGGTTCCAGTCTCGACAAAAAATTATATTTTAGCGAAGGTTTGTACACTTTAAACACAGTGTGAAGTGCTATACAGCAGTGGTCCCCAACCTTTTTGTTACTGCGGACCGGTCAACGCTTGAAAATTAGTCCCACGAACCGGGGGGGGGTGTATGGTTTATTTTTTATTTTTTTGTTTGTCATAAAAAAATACAATCATGTGTGCTTACGGACTGTATCCCTGCAGACTGTCTTGATCTATATTGATATATAATGTAGGAACCAGAAATATTAATAACAGAAAGAAACAACCCTTTTGTGCGAATGAGTGTGAATGAGTGAATGGGGGAGGGAGGTTTTTTGGGTTGGTGCACTAATTGTAAGTGTATCTTGTGTTTTTTATGTTGATTTAATACAAATAAAAATATATATACACTACCGTTTAAAAGTTTGGGGTCACATTGAAATGTCCTTATTTTTGAAGGAAAAGCACTGTACTTTTCAATGAAGATAACTTTAAACTAGTCTTAACTTTAAAGAAATACACTCTATACATTGCTAATGTGGTAAATGACTATTCTAGCTGCAAACGTCTGGTTTTTGGTGCAATATATCAAATAGGAATTAACTATACACAATAAAACATTAACAAAATTATGTGTCACATGAATGTTTTTTGAATTAATACCTTTGTGACATGAAAATACACAAGTAATGTAAAAAAAAAACTTGTGTTTACTTTTTGGTACTAAAATAAAACTCAAAGCAGTTTGGCTAATGTAGATGAAGTCTAATAAACAAGCTTTGTTCTTCTCTTGGTTCAGTACAGCAGTTTGGCCAACAAAAATTAGGAGCGACACCTCTCACATCGAATACACAATCTTCACAGCCTTTGTTCAGTTCTATGAGATGACAAAACATTTTAGCTAGTATTGATGTTATTTGAACACTGATACAGTTTGCAGTTAAATAAAGGAGGAGTGAACATCCCAGTAAACAAAGTAAAGACTTTATCAACAAGTTGTGACAACGTTCACGACACATCGCCTGCTGCAATACATCAAATAGTTTCCTCCATCGCTGTATAATACTTTTAGTGTGGGGACAAGTGCGTCTGTCTCCAATATTGTCCACACCTGTCTCCATCTAAACACAGCAGTGCGCTTTTAAACGCAAGCGGAAGCGAGGGAAAATGACGTTAAACCAAGCGCTTGGCTCCGTTTACTCTGTGGGGAAATCTCCGCAGCAAAGTCCGCGTCACTGTTTCTGTGATGACCGTTGTTGCATTATGGAGCGTTGAATTGTACGACGTCATTGTTTTCCATCCACTCGTGTCACTTACTGTATGAGAACACCATAAAAATGCCCCGTGGGATACACTGTGGTCGTCCTGTGCTGCAGGGCCAACATCATTATCGCGACACCCGGCCGTCTGGAAGACATGTTCCGCAGGAAGTCAGACGGCGTGGACTTGGCCTCCTCTGTGAAAAGCCTTGATGTTCTGGTACTGGACGAGGCAGACAGACTTCTGGACATGGGCTTTGAGAACAGGTACCGAGTTGACAATCTAGTCAGCGCCGACATCATGCCAACGCCGTGTTTACTG